>NC_091301.1:57605997-57610997 GCF_038502225.1 Cherax quadricarinatus | reverse complement strand
AATATTTTTACTTGTATATTTCAATGTAAATTTTTTTTTGCCAATAGTCCTTTAAATTGACTTGTCCTTTCTCTTGCAGTTAGACATTATTCTGCAGAATTAGTTGTATATCTTTTCATTTCAATTCTAGAATTTTATATCATTTTTATTGTTCATTATTTTTGCCTTATTTGTTCTCGTGTTACTTTGCCATTATGTCTCACATACCGTCAAGTGATACTTTAGTGAATGTCGACACTCAGACCTCTCAGGCTACTACTGCTGGTCCTGTCATCAGTCCTCACAGTTCCTTACCGACTGACAGACCGACTCAGACACCGAGATATTATAGTTATACTCGTGATTCCCTTGATGCGTTACCTTTATTCAATGGCCATGTACATAGTCTTGAAGCATGGTTTGCAGCCATTCGTTCTCGTGCTAGTGCCCTAGCTGAAGGTCCTCCTTCAGAGGAAAGCCTTATCAGAATTGCTAAAGAAGCTCTTTATCGATCTCCTGCTGCTGTTCACGTTGTTGACCTCCTTGATATGCGAGACTTCAGGAATCTTACTAAGTGGTCACAATATGAGGAACTGATTCGTTCTTTCCTTGTCCCAGTAAAAACAGCTGATCCATATGTCGTTCTTAGGGAACTAGTGAATGCTACACCCATGAGTACTGAATCGTTGAGTGCATTTGCTGTTAGATTAGACAAACTTTTATCATCATTTATCAATGCTGTCCAATCATCAACTTTTCTTTTCTCTGAAGAGGCTAAACCATTTACAGAATCAATTGCTAAAATAGCAGCTTTTGGAGCAATTAAAGAACTAATGCCACCTGCTTCTGTGTGTGCTTATGAGGCTGATCCTCCAACTGTAACGATGGAACTCCACTTACAGCCTTAAATCATGTACGTTCCTTGTGCCCCCAGGGTACTTTCCCTTGTATCAAACGTAATGTCACAAATATGCCCTCAGTCTGCACCACCTCTTGTTTGCGCCACAGAGACAAATGGTGGTCGTCAACCATCTCAGAGATCATCAAGAACCAGTGTACAGAGTCGTTATACACCTCGCAGTATTCATAGTACATTCAGTAACCATAGTCGGCGGAATTGTTACAACTGTGGTTTCCGTGGACACATTGCAATTAATTGTCCTGATAGTTATCCTAAGACGATCGTCAATGATGATGAGTACTCAGATCTTCCTTACTGTACTTATCATAGAATACATGGACATGACACATCTGAGTGTAATGCTCTCTATAACCTTCAGCACTCTAGATCTTTCCGTGGTCGTTCCAACCGCAGAACCCGTCGAGGAAACAGATCTCGTGGTTATCAAAATAACCAGAATCAGGATCATTCTTTCAATTCTCAACCTAACCAGAACCAGGCTCGGTTTTCCAATTCGGGGGAATTCGAGCGCCCCAGTCAAATCGTCCCATGGTGACAGTAGGTGATAATGAGTACACCATCCCCGTTCACAACTCCTTTGACGCCTTAAGCAGTCTCGAGCATGCCAACCCTGCTGATGATGTTGCTTCACATGTCTCTGACACAGATGATTTTGGGGATGGTAGAACAAGTCTTTTTCTGATGACAATCCACCTTTTGTTTGCACATAACTTCCAATGCAACCATAGGCCCTATAGTGCAAGCATCTGTTTATAATGCGCCCGTTCAATTGTTCATGGACTCGGTGCGCAAATCAATATTATTAGGTCTAGTTTGTTTAAGGATAAGAAGTTACGACATGTCCTTCTCGGAACCGACTCCTGTGTCCTCCCTTAGTGGAGTATCTGGTTCTCACCTGCGTGTCCGAGGTACGACTTCCTAACCTTTTCTATCCAAGGTAGAGACTTCACTGTTTCTTTCTTTGTTGTCGACCAGATTACTTTCCCTGGTGACCTTCTACTGGGATTTGCTTCCATCGAGACTTACGCATTGTGCTCGACCCTTATCGATGGCATGCACAAATTGACGACTTGATCGTTCCATTCTGGGGTTACCAGCTTGGATCAGAAATCTGTTATACTGCTGCAGAGTATGATGTACGGATTAAGTCCTTACAAGCTAATGCATTCTCCAGTAGCGTACCCAAGCGGTCAGGCACTGGTAATTCTGTCACTCCCATCAGTGTTCCACCTATACCTTCAGAATTGCAGGATAGTCCGATGCCTCAAGTGTCCGAGGACGCTCAGATTGCCTTGAGTGCTCAACCTATCCCTGCAATGCCCGCTAGTTCGAGTAGTAGTTTCTCCACAGGGGACGCCTTGTCGGAAAACAATTACTTGCAACTAGTAATGCCATCTCTTGTTGATGTCACATGCCGTCTGCAGAAAGACGTTTCTGTTGCGGCTAGTGCTCTACCTAGAGTGTCTGTAGTTGTTCCTAGTGTTCCAGATGGTGATAACGTCCTAGTTGACAGTGATTCCTGCAAAGTAAAAGGTCTATTTGTTGAACCATCCTTACATGTTGTAAGATATAGTAAGATCCATTTCTACCTGGCCAACACTTCTGGTCACAGTGTTCGCCTTAGAGCAAATACCAATCTTGTTGACCTTGTTCACTATCCTTACCCTGTTCAGGTAGAGGATGAGTTGTCACCTGACCAGTGGGTCGGTGCTATTTCTGCCGGGGGAGACCTCATCCACTGCACTAGATCAATCTGTTCCACCAGTTGAGGAGAAAGACTTAGCTCCCACTGACTTCCCAGATGAAGTCAAGCGTTTGTTGACTCTGTTGAACAAACGTCGTAAAGCCATTGCTTTACCAGGTGAGAAGATGGGTATAACGAACTTATTGTCCCATCGTATTCCACTTGAACCTGGTACTAGACCTATCTACATACCTGCGTACAGAATGCCTCATTCACAAGTTGCTGTCGCAGAAGAATTGATCAATCAAATGCTTGATGATGGAGTTATTGCACCTAGCAATTCACCTTGGAATGCACCCTTGATACTAGTACCTAAGAAGGATGGTACTTGGCGTCCAGTAATTGACTTTAGGAAGTTAAACGCAAAAACCATTCCAGATCGCTTTCCACTCCCTGTACTGGGTGATCTTTTACGTAATATTGGAGATAACAAAGTCTTTTCTAACCTAGATTTGTTACAAGGGTTTTGGCAAGTCCTCTTCACGAGGACAGCCAAGAACTAACTGCATTCTCCACTCCTACAGGTCATTATCACTACCTGTATGGCATTTGGATTACGATCTTCCCCTATCACGTTCTCAAGGCTCATGACTAATATCTTTAGAGGTCTCAGGTAATGCACTTATGGTGTACTTAGATGACGTAATCGTCATGTCTAAAGACGTGGATACATACTTGAAAAAGACTTGATGTAGTACTTGGTAAGCTTGAAGAAGCCAATTTAAAGATCAAACTGTCAAAATGTCAATTTTTCAGATCAGAAATTAAGTTTCTTGGTCACGTAGTCACTCCTAGAGGGGTTACGACTGACCAAAGTAAAGTAACTGCAGTACTAAATTTTCCAACTCCCAAAACTGCTGATGCCGTAAGATCCTTTGTGGGCTTAGCAGGTTTTTATAGAGCTTTCATTGCCAATTTTTCTTCCATAGCTGCTCCTCTAACTGAGTTGCTTAAGAAAGATGCTCCTTTTGTTTGGACCTTCCGTCAAGAAAGAGCATTCCAAACTCTAAAAGAAAAGCTAACTGCTCCAATTTTGAAATTTCCAGATTTTTCTAAGCCTTTCTATCTGACAACTGATGCTAGTTCAATTGGCATAGGTGCCGTACTAGCTCAGAAGACCGATGGCAAGTACAACGCAGTTGCATTTGCTAGCCGAGTCTCCTTACAAAGGCTGAACGTAATTATACAGTAACTGAGCAAGAAGCTTTAGCAATAGTATGGTCTTTAAAGCACTTCCGAGACATTATTTATCAGTACTCTGTTCATGTCTTGACAGATCATGCTCCACTGATACCCTTATTCCAGAATAAACAACCTACTGGAAGGTTAGCTAGATGGACCTTGACTATCCAAGAGTTCAATCCCTCCTTTGAGCATTTACCTGGCAAGTCAAATGTAGTCGCAGATGCCTTATCGCGACATGTTAGTATAGTAACTGCAGACCCTCCATTTAGTGCTGAAGATGTAAAGAATGCTCAACGAACAGATCCCATGTGGTCTGGTGTGATTCGATTCCTGCTCCAGGAAGATCTTATTCTGACTGTGAAGCCACCAGCACCCATCAGTGACTTTCTCATGAACCAAGAATTACTGTATCGAACAGCCGAGTTGGGTATCTAGCAGAAGAGTATACCAGTTAGTAATTCCACAGTCACTAGTGAATGTAGCCTTACAGCTAGTTCACGATGTACCAGGTGTTGCACACCCTGGTATGGATCGTTCAGTAAAACAAGCCAGATTGAAATACTTTTTGGCCCTGTATGGCAACTGATATTTCTGAGTATGTTAGGAAATGTAGTGTCTGCATGCAACATAAAGGCAATGCTAATGGTCCTAATCCAATCCAAGTGTATTCCAACTACTAGCGAACCTTGGGAAAGAGTTGCGCTAGATTTGTTAACTAATTTCCAATGTTCCCTCCAAGGTAACAAACATCTGTGTGTTATGGTAGACCATTTCACCAGATATTGCGAGTTAGTTCCTATTGCAGATAAGACTGCTGGAGACAGTAGCTAAAGCGTTTAAAGAACGCATTATCTGCAGGCATACCACCCCTAAGTCCCTAGTAACAGATAATGGAGGTGAATTCTGTAATGAAATTCTTGAAAATTTGTGTACCTTGTACAAGATCACTAAATCCACCATTGTTCCTCATCATCCTGCCAGCAATGGGTTAGTGGAACGAACCAATAAGAAAGTACTTGATGTCTTGAGAGCCACTATCAATCCCAACAGTGAAACTTGGGATGAAGTTATACCTGATGTGCAGTGTGCTATAAATTCTGCTTACAATGTTTCTATAGGTGATACTCCACATTATGCATTGTATGGTGTAGATAAACGTTTGCCTTATGA
>NC_091301.1:57535997-57600997 GCF_038502225.1 Cherax quadricarinatus | reverse complement strand
GAGTCAAGAACTGAGCCAAGAACTGAGCCAAGAACTGAGCCAAGAACTGAGCCAAGAACTGAGCCAAGAACTGAGCCAAGAACTGGAACAAGAACTGAGCCAAGAACTGGGACAAGAACTGAGCCAAGAACTGAGTCAAGAACTGAGCCAAGAACTGAGCCAAGAACTGAGCCAAGAACTGGGACAAGAACTGAGCCAAGAACTGGGCCAAGAACTGAGCCAAGAACTGGGACAAGAACTGAGTCAAGAACTGAGCCAAGAACTGAGCCAAGAACTGAGCCAAGAACTGAGCCAAGAACTGAGCCAAGAACTGAGCCAAGAACTGGGACAAGAACTGAGCCAAGAACTGAGCCAAGAACTGAGTCAAGAACTGAGCCAAGAACTGAGCCAAGAACTAAGCCAAGAACTGAGCCAAGAACTGAGCCAAGAACTGAGCCAAGAACTGAGCCAAGAACTGAGCCAAGAACTGAGTCAAGAACTGAGCCAAGATCTGAGTCAAGAACTGGGACAAGAACTGAGCCAAGAACTGAGCCAAGAACTGAGTCAAGAACTGAGCCAAGAACTGAGTCAAGAACTGAGCCAAGAACTGAGCCAAGAACTGAGCCAAGAACTGAGTCAAGAACTGGGACAAGAACTGAGCCAAGAACTGAGCCAAGAACTGGGACAAGAACTGAGTCAAGAACTGAGTCGAGAACTGAGCCAAGAACTGAGCCAAGAACTGAACCAAGAACTGGGACAAGAACTGAGTCAAGAACTGAGTCAAGAACTGAGCCAAGAACTGGGACAAGAACTGAGTCAAGAACTGGGACAAGAACTGAGCCAAGAACTGAGCCAAGAACTGGGACAAGAACTGAGCCAAAAACTGAGATACGAATTTAAAAAAGAACTGAGATAAGAAATTAAACAAGACCTGAGCCAAGAACTGAAACAAGAACAGAGATAAGAACTGAGCCAAGAACTGAGACGTCTGTTGCACCGACTGCTGCACCATCTGTTGCACCATCTTCTGCACCGTCTGTTGCACCGACTGCTGCACCATCTGTTGCACCATCTTCTGCACCGTCTGCTGCACCGTCTGCTCCACCATTTGCTGCACCGTCTGCTCCACCATCTGCTGCACCGTCTGCTCCACCATCTGCTGCACCAACTGCTGCACCATCTTCTGCACCACCTGCTTCATCGTCTGCTGCATCGTTTGTTCCACCATCTGCTGACTGTTACTGGGCTCCCTCGGGTGGCGTCCACCTGCTGTATGAGCAGTAGTGGATCCACTGCTGTCAGGAGTAAACCACAGCTGGAGGATCAACAGGAGCTGGAGGATCAACAGGAGCTGGAGGATCAACAGGAGCTGGAGAATCAACAGAACCAGGAGGATCAACAGGAGCTGGAGGATCAACAGGAGCTGGAGGATCAACAGGAGCTGGAGGATCAACAGAAGCTGGAGGATCAACAGAAGCTGGAGGATCAACAGAAGCTGGAGGATCAACAGGAGCTGGAGGATCAACAGAAGCTAGAGGATTAACAGGAGCTGGAGGATCAACAGGAGCTGGAGGATCAACAGAAGCTGGATGATCAACAGGAGCTGGAGGATCAACAGAAGCTGGAGGATCAACAGGAGCCGGAGGATCAACAGAAGCTGGAGGATCAACAGGAGCTGGAGGATCAGCAGGTGCTGGAGGATCAACAGAAGCTGGAGGATCAGCAGAAGCTGGAGGATCAACAGGAGCTGGAGGATCAACAGGAGCTGGAGGATCAACATTAGCTGGAGGATCAACAGGAGCTGGAGGATCAGCAGGAGCTGGAGGATCAGCAGAAGCTGGAGGTCCAACAGAACCTGGAGGATCAACAGGAGCTGGAGGATCAACAGGAGCTGGAGGATCAGCAGAAGCTGGAGGATCAACAGGAGCTGGAGGATCAACAGGAGCTGGAGGATCAACAGGAGCTGGAGGATCAACAGGAGCTGGAGGATCAACAGGAGCTGGAGGATCAACAGGAGCTGGAGGATCAACAGGAGCTGGAGGATCAACAGAAGCTGGAGGATCAGCAGAAGCTGGAGGATCAACAGGAGCTGGAGGATCAACAGGAGCTGGAGGATCAACATTAGCTGGAGGATCAACAGGAGCTGGAGGATCAGCAGGAGCTGGAGGATCAGCAGAAGCTGGAGGTCCAACAGAACCTGGAGGATCAACAGGAGCTGGAGGATCAACAGGAGCTGGAGAATCAACAGGAGCTGGATGATCAACAGGAGCTGGATGATCAACAAGAGCTGGAGGATCAACAGAAGCTGGAGGATCAACAGGAGCTGGATGATCAACAGGAGCTGGAGGATCAACAGGAGCTGGATGATCAACAGGAGCTGGAGGATCAACAGGAGCTGGATGATCAACAGGAGCTGGAGGATCAACAGGAGCTGGAGGATCAACAGGAGCTGGATGATCAACAAGAGCTGGAGGATCAACAGGAGCTGGAGGATCAACAGGAGCTGGAGGATCAACAGGAGCTGGAGGATCAACAGGAGCTGGAGGATCAGCAGGAGCTGGAGGATCAATAGGAGCTGGAGGATCAGCAGGAGCTGGAGGATCAACAGGAGCTGGAGGATCAACAGGAGCTGGAGGATCAGCAGGAGCTGGAGGATCAACAGGAGCTGGAGGATCAACAGGAGCTGGAGGATCAGCAGGAGCTGGAGGATCAATAGGAGCTGGAGGATCAGCAGGAGCTGGAGGATCAACAGGAGCTGGAGGATCAACAGGAGCTGGAGGATCAGCAGGAGCTGGAGGATCAATAGGAGCTGGAGGATCAGCAGGAGCTGGAGGATCAACAGGAGCTGGAGGATCAACAGGAGCTGGAGGATCAGCAGGAGCTGGAGGATCAATAGGAGCTGGAGGATCAACAGGAGCTGGAGGATCAACAGGAGCTGGAGGATCAGCAGGAGCTGGAGGATCAACAGGAGCTGGAGGATCAACAGGAGCTGGAGGATCAGCAGGAGCTGGAGGATCAATAGGAGCTGGAGGATCAACAGGAGCTGGAGGATCAACAGGAGCTGGAGGATCAGCAGGAGCTGGAGGATCAACAGGAGCTGGAGGTCAACAGGAGCTGGAGGATCAACAGGAGCTGGAGGATCAGCAGGATGAGAGGGAGGATAAGGATGAGAAACATTGGTGCGAAAATGCAGTGAACAGATAACTAGAAGTTAGTTAAGTGACGTAGGACTTATGCTTAGCAGTTAACAGATATCTAGGAGTTAGTTGAGTGACGTGGGACTTTTGCCTATCAGTTAACAAATAGCTAGGAGTTAGTTGAGTGACGTGGGACCCTTGTTGAACATAAAATAGAACACTAGTCCAAATATCCAAGCTATTTGGTTTTCTTAGATAATCCTGAGTAATTATCCCCCTCAGGATAATAATCCGAATAAATAGCAGGTGACGTCGACCTGCTCCAGATGTGGTGAATTACTGATAAAATTCAAATACTGAGAATGGCATTAAAACGAGAGAGGACAAATACAGGTAAGCCCAGGATCAGGTTAATGCCTTCAATGGCACGCAGTTTGAGGTACTAACTCAGCACAACACCCGCAATTGGCAGGATTTACAGCAGACCTCAGCAGCGCTTCACACTCCCACAACACCGAGGCAAACAGTGGTGACGTGGGACGTGTGTGGTGACACTGGTTTGTGAGAAATCTTTATTTTGTAAGTAGTGGACGGATAAGTCAGCGACTGACACTGAAACTTGCTTCAGGAAACATTCGTCTTGTTTCCTGACCAATGTTACCTAACCTATCATGTATCATGAGTGTACGGTGCGGACACATAAGGGTAAATCACGATACATCACGTGTATCGTGATGTATTTATTTTAAGTGCTAGTTGAGAAATAGACTGTTGGTTTTACTATGCACAGATTTCCTAAATCTGCGTGCTTTTGTTTACAGATTGTTCTATTGTGCAGTACTGTTAGTGGTTAAGTTCTTTTATTTACGTTTGCGTCTATGTACCTGGGTTGGCAATTGTCTAACAGAGGCAGACAGTTAGTAAAGTGTATATTTCATGTACATATTCAGAGCTCACTAGCGGCTTGCTGTACACACGGGTCCAGGAACTTATACTGTGGCTGGAGGATTTCTACTGCTGGCAGGAAGATAATAGAGGGAAGCATTTATGGCGGGCATTACTGTGATTTCTGGTGACATCATGAGGGTTGCTTGTCGCGAGAACTTACTGCACTGTTATTCACGCTTCTAGAGTCTTGTTACTCACAATGAGATGTAAAATAACTCACCAGTTTGATGAATAAGTATGCAGGTTGCTGAAGATGGAGTAGAGTGGTTGCTGAGGTCGTCTCCCAGAATTTCTAAAACTTAAATTTACACAAACATCGATCTTACATTTTGCTTCCCAGAGAATTTTAGGTCTGGGTTTTCATGTCACTTGTAAATACTTGTATACACACACACACACACACACACACACACACACACACACACACACACACACACACACACACACACACACACACACACACAACACACACACACACACACACACAATAAGAGAGAGTAATGCAGGAGCCGAGACAACTTGATCAAGTGTTCGCTTTAAGTAACTCTTACGAAGACAAAACAGACTGCAAGAATCCAACTGGAAAGTCAAGAACACTAAAGGAGCTGAGAAATAAGCAGAAGAAACAGAAACTATTAATCTCTACTGAGAAAAGTCAAACATTTTTCACAACCACACAAGAAAAAAGAGAGAGCAAAAGACCAAGTAATGAGACTAAAGAAGGAAGGAGGAGAACTCACGAGAAACGACAAGTTAAGTCTGTCAGGAGCTTAGGAAAAATATTTAGTAAAAGATACCAGTGGAAACAGAGACATGACCAGAAACCCAGTGTAATGTAAATAGTTTAGAAAAACCGACAAGTTGGTAACTGAAACACCTGTGTAACATTTGTGCAAATGTTCCGTACTAAAGATACCCAGATGTTGCACAGGTGTCTTACTCATCAACTGGACACTTGTAAATCATTTATATTACATCTGTCAGACAGCAATATCTTGAGAACTTGATACAGATAATTCTTCAACGCTAGCGTAACATATAGTGGCTTTTTCACAGGTGGCTTTACCACTGGTGGCTTTTTCACAGGTGGCTTTACCACTGGTGGCTTTTTCACAGGTGGCTTTACCACTGGTGGCTTTTTCACAGGTGGCTTTACCACTGGTGGTTTTTTCACAGGTGGCTTTACCACTGGTGGCTTTTTCACAGGTGGCTTTACCACTGGTGGCTTTTTCACAGGTGGCTTTTCCACTGCAGGCTTTTCCACTGGTGGCTTTTCTACTGGTGATACCTGCTACACCTCACAAGTCTGCAGTATATAAGACACTTCTCTGGTTATATGTTGTTAGGTTATCATCTCTGGCTTAGTGAACACATCGACTCCAGGCTGAGGGACTGCTTACCTCAAACTCTATAAGTACTGCACCATTCTTTTCTGTCATGGACTGAGGAAGCTACTGCCTGGTGAAACGTGTCCATAATAAAAATACCGAAGTGTTTCACATGTGTTTAATTCTACACCAGAGAACCAAACACAGGGTATTCACCAGCGTGTACAGCGGTATATATACACACAACAATGTATGTACACGAAACAGTGTGTGTACACACACAAGTGTGTGTACAGTAACACGCAACGGTGTGTGTGTACACAATATCATATGTACGCACAACATTATGTGTAGGTACAGCAGTATGTGTACACACAACAGTATGTGTACACTCAACAGTGTGTCTGTACACGCAAAAGTATATGTACACACAAGAGTATGTGTGTACACACAGCAGTGTATGTACACACAACAGTATATGTACACACAGTAGTGTATGTACACACAATTCTGTATGTACACACAATAGTATATGTACACACACCATTATTTGTACACACAACAGTGTATGTACACACATAAAAAAATTGTACACAGAACTGCATATGTACACACATCAGTGTATGTACACAAAACAGTCTACGCATTCACAACAATATATGTACGCAAAACTGTGTATGTACACACGACTGTATATGTGCACACAACAATGTACACACAACAGTGTACACACTGTTGGACTGCAAGAAGGCGTTTGACACAGTTCCACACAAGAGATTGGTGCAAAAACCGTAGGACCAAGCAGGGATAACAGGGAAGGCACTACAATGGATCAAGGAATACTTGTCAGGAAGACAGCAGCGAGTCATGGTACGTGGCGAGGTGTCAGAGTGGGCACATGTGACCAGCGGGGTCCCACAGGGGTCAGTCCTAGGACCAGTGCTATTTCTGGTATTTGTGAACGACATGACGGAAGCAATAGACTCCGAAGTGTCCCTGTTTGCAGATGACGTGAAGTTGATGAGAAGAATTCATTCAATCGACGACCAGGGAGAACTACAAAGGTATCTGGACAGGCTGCAGACCTGGTCCAGCAATTGATTCCTGGAGTTCAACCCCACCAAGTGCAAAGTCATGAAGATTGGGGATGGGCAAAGAAGACCGCAGACGGAGTACAGTCTAGGGCGCCAGAGACTACAAACCTCACTCAAGGAAAAAGATCTTGGGGTAAGTATAACACCAGGCACATCTCCTGAAGCGCACATAAACCAAATAACTGCTGCAGCATATGGACGCCTAGAAAACCTCAGAACAGCATTCCGACATCTTAATAAGGAATTGTTCAGGACCCTGTATACCGTGTACGTTAGGCCCATATTGGAGTATGCGGCACCAGTTTGGAACCCACACCTAGCCAAGCATGTAAAGAAACTAGAGAAAGTGCAAAGGTTTGCAACAAGACTAGTCCCAGAGCTAAGAGGTATGTCCTACGAGGAGAGTTTAAGGGAAATCAACCTGATGACACTGGAAGACTGGAGAGATAGGGGGGACATGATAACGACATACAAAATACTGAGAGGAATTGACAATGTGGATAAAGACAGGATGTTCCGGAGATGGGACACAGCAACAAGGGGACACAGTTGGAAGTTGAAGACACAGATGAATCACAGGGATGTTAGGAAGTATTTCTTCAGCCACAGAGTAGTCAGGAAGTGGAATAGTTTGGGAAGCGATGTAGTGGAGGCAGTATCCATACATAGCTTTAAGCAGAGGTATGATAAAGCTTACGGTTCAGGGAGAGTGACCTAGTGGCGACCAGTGAAGAGGCGGGGCCAGGAGCTTGGACTCGGCCCCTGCAACCTCAACTAGGTGAGTACAACTAGGTGAGTACAACAGTATATGTACACACAACTGTGTATGTACACACAACAGTGTACACACAACAGTGTACACACAACAGTGTACACACAACAGTGTACACACAACAGTATACACACAACAGTGTAAGTTATCGTCAAATAATTACGTGTTTATTTGCTAGTGGGAATGAATGCTACTCATCAGAGGCAACCTTTCTTTATCCTGTTGCTTGATACACAGGTAGTGTGTTGTGTGTTCTTGCCTGAGTGACATCAGCTGCCAGAGTGAGCCTGAGGTAATGTGGTGCGGGATGAGCTCGGGAGGCCTGTGTCACTAGGTATCAGCACCATTGTGCCGCAGAATATGAACCCTACTGGGCATACATCACTCGGCCACCTACCCATGGTCGTCCTCAACCATGATTGACTGAAAAAACTTAATCTCTCTCTCTCTCTCTCTCTCTCTCTCTCTCTCTCTCTCTCTCTCTCTCTCTCTCTCTCTCTCTCTCTCTCTCTCTCTCTCTCTCTCTCTCTTTCAGGAACAGGGCACAAAACACATAAGAACACATGCACAATAACACCACGTACATAATAACATGTACATAACACCACATACATATTAATACTTACACAATAATGCTACTTACTACGCTGGCCCGTGGACTGGTGGCAAAAGCTATCGCTTCACATGCTGAAGGTCCAGGTTCGATTGTCAGAAAAGGGTTGAAACACTGGGCGTGTTTTCTTACACCGGTTAACCATGTTCACCCATCAGTAATAATGGGCACCTGGGTGTTAGTGGACTGGTGTGGGTCGCATCCTGGGACAAAAGTGACCTAATTTGCGGGAAATACTCTGCATATCAAGCGGCATTCTATACAGTAGTATGTCACTGATGTCAACTATGGCCTGTATACCTTGTACAGGTACTCGTAGAGACCAAAACCTGGTCATTGTGGTTGTATACAAGCCTCTGGATGCAACTTTCCAACAATTCCAGGAGGAGCCTTTGAAAATAGACCAATGTCTGGAAAATCTTCCAGCTCCTATCCCAAACATCTTGCTCCTGGGGGATAACAACCTAAGACACCTAAAGTGGAGGAAAACAATGTTGTAGCAGAGATAACCCCAGGAGACAGCTCAGATGAAAACTCACACACACACGAACTTTAAAATCTCTGCACCAAATTCGCCTTAAACCAACAAATAATAGAGCCAACAAGATTAGAAAATACACTGGACCTCATCTTCACTATCAATGATGATCTGATACGAAACATTACCATATCAAAAATATTATACTAAGATCACAACATAACAGAGGTTCAGACATGTATGCGCAAGGCCCTAGACCAACAAAATGTGATGAGTCACGAGGGAGCCTTCACCAAATTCAACTACAGTAACAAAAACAAAAGGTGGGACCAAGTTAAACCAGATCCTAAATGATATAAACTGGGAAGATATCCTAAGCAACATGGATCCAAACCTATGTGTAGAACAAATTAACTGTGTGCCACTCGAAGTATACTTAAGGCATATTCCTTTAGGAAAAGGGTGAGAAGATGTAAACTAGAAAGAGACAGTTGCTCCCTATTCAGGTGAAGGCCAAGAAAAACAGAGCAGCTAAAAAAGGTCAATATATCTGTAATACGAAGGGAGACACTGGTCAGAGAAATAGCAAACATCGAACTTAAGCTATAGTTATCTTACAGGAATCAACAAATGTGGGAAGAACTAAAAGGCATAAATGAAATTGAAAGAAACCCAAAATATTTGCTTTCTTATGCCAAATCTAAGTCGAAAACAACATCCAGTATTGGGCCCCTACTTAAACGAGATGGGTCTTAGTGAACCAATAACGAAACTGAGAGTCGAAGACCTAAATGATTTTTTTATGAACGAGACACAGAATTTGGTAGACTTAAACCTATCTGATATTATCCTGATGCCAAATGACTTCGTAAAAGCGACAATTGACATGCCTATGCACTCTGCCCCAGGCCCAGACTCATGGAACTCCGTGTTCATCAAGAACTGCAAGAAACCCCTGTCATGTGCAGTTAACTTCCTATGGAGAAGGAGTATGGACACACGGGTCGTCCCACAGCTGCTAAAAGCAACAGACACATCCCCACTCCACAAAGGGGACAGTAAAGCATTAGCAAAGAACCACAGACATCCCATATCATAAAAAATGTTTTAAAGGGCTCTAAGAAGCAAGATCGCCACTCATCTAGAAACTCATCAGTTACACAACCCAGGGCAACATGAGTTTAGAGCAGGTCGCTCCTGCCTACCCGAACTACTGGACCATTATAACAAGGTCCTGGATGCTCTAGAAGACAAACAAAACGCAGATGTAGTATAAACAGATTTTGCAAAAGCCTTCGAGAAGTGTGACCATGGTGTAATGGCGCACAAAATGAGTGATGAGGGAATAACAGGAAAAGTTCGTAGATGGATCTATAATTTCCTAACATGTAGAACACAAAAAGTAGTAGTAAACAGAGTAAAGTCTGAGGCGGCTACTGTGAAAAGCTCTGTTCCGCAAGGCGCAGTACTCGCTCCCATCTTGTTTCTCACCCTCATGTCTGACAAAGACAGGGATGTAAGCCACAGCACTGTCTTCCTTTGTAGATGACACAGAAATTAACATGAGAGTGTCTTCCACTGAAGACACTGCAAGGCTCCAGGCGGACATCAACCAAATCTTTAAATGGGTCGCTTAAAACAATACGAAATTCAGTGATGAGGAATTTCAATTACTCCGATATGGGAAATATGAGAAAATTAAAACATTATCGGAGTATAAAACAAATTCCAACTACACAAAAAAGCAAGAAACTAATGTAAAAGACCTGGGAGTCATAATGTCAGACAGGATGGATAATGAGAACCTTCAAAACTAGGGATGCCAGGCCCATGAAGACACTCTTCAGGTCGCTTGTTCTATCTTGGCTGGAATATTGCTGCACACTAACAGCACCTTTCAAGGCAGGTGAAATTGCTGACCTAGAAATTGTACAGAGAACCTTCACGGCGCGCATAACGGAGATAAAACACCTCAGTTACTGGGAACACTTTCCACTGCCTCCAACCGTCTCCTCGCTGCTGCATTTACCACCCAAGCTTCACATCCATATAAGAGATTAGATTTTGCCACCGAAGTGGCTAGTTTATTGTGCACCCCATATCCATCCTGTGGACGGTAGCGCGAGAGCATGTGGATACACAAAAGGCCTAGGAACTAGGCCCCAAAGGGTTAACAGGAATACATATGGATTTATATCTACATATCTATAGTTCACTTATCTGTTACAAGCAAATTTAGGAAATTTGCTTAGTATATCTTGTATCTTATTTTCATTAATAAGATATCTTGACATGTCACATAGGTTATTATACTGTCTGTCTCTGTATTCCTCAATAAGTGGACAATTAAGCACATAGTGTTCAAGAGAGTGACCATATGCCTGATCACATAATTTACATTTAGTTTGATCATCATCTGTGTGTCTCCCAAACTGCCAGAAGTACTTGTAACCAAGCCTAAGCCTGGCCACTACAACATCAGTCAGTCTGTTCACATTGCAAGTTGCTCCATAAACATACTTATCTACGTTCATGTTATCATAGTGGGTTATAGATCTACTCAGGCTTCTAACTGCATTCCTATAACAATTTTCATACATTCCCTTCTTTGCCTCCATAGATAACGTTTTTTGACTCCACATGTACCTCAACGCACCACTCACCTTTTTTCCCTCATCAGTTCTATGATTAACCTCATCCTTCATAAATCAATCCGCCGACACGTCAACTCCCAAGTATCTGAAAACATTCACTTCTTCCATACTCCTCCTCTCCAATTTGATATCCAATTTTTCTTTATCTAAATCATTTGATACCATCATCACCTTACTCTTTTCTATGTTCACTTTCAACTTTCTACCTTTACACACATTCTCAAACTCATCCACTAACCTTTGCAATTTTTCTTTAGAATCTCCCATAAGCACAGTATCATCAGCAAAAAGTAACTGTGTCAATTCCCATTTTGAATTTGATTCCCCATAATTTAATCCCACCCCTCTCCCGAACACCCTAGCATTTACTTCTTTTACAACCCCATCTATAAATATATTAAACAACCATGGTGACATTACACATCCCTGTCTAAGCCCTACTTTTACCGGGAAGTATTCTCCCTCCCTTCTACACACCCTAACCTGAGCCTCACTATCCTCATAAAAACTCTTTACAGCATTTAGTAACTTACCACCTATTCCATAAACTTGCAACATCTGCCACATTGCTCCTCTATCCACTCTATCATATGCCTTTTCTAAATCCACAAATGCAATAAAAACTTCCCTACCTTTATCTAAATACTGTTCACATATATGCTTCAATGTAAACACTTGATCTACACATCCCCTACCCACTCTGAAACCTCCTTGCTCATCCGCAATCCTACATTCTGTCTTACCTCTAATTCTTTCAATTATTACCCTACCGTACACTTTTCCTGGTATACTCAGTTAACTTATTCCTCTATAATTTTTACAATCTCTTTTGTCCCCACTCATCCAGCATCTCCAGTGTTTGCACTCCCAGCATCTCCAGTGTTTGCACTCCCAGCATCTCCAGTGTTTTCCACATCTCCAGTGCATCTCTTGTGTTTCCACTCCCAGCATCTCAGGTGTTTCCACTCCCAGCATCTCTGGTGTTTCCACTCCCAGCATCTCCAGTGTTTGCACTCCCAGCATCTCCAGTGTTTCCACTCCCAGCATCTCCAGTGTTTCCACTCCAGTGTTTGCACTCCCAGCATCTCCAGTGTTTCCACTCCCAGCATCTCCAGTGTTTCCACTCCCAGCATCTCCAGTGTTTCCACTCTCAGCATCTCCAGTGTTTCCACTCCCAGCATCTCCAGTGTTTGCACTCCCAGCACCTACAGTGTTTCCACTCCCAGCATCTCCAGTGCTTCCACTCCCAGCATCCCAGCATCTCCAGTGTTTTCCCACATCTCCAGCACTCATCTCCAGTGTTTCCACTCCCAGCATCTCCAGTGTTTCCACTCCCAGCATCTCAGGTGTTTCCACTCCCAGCATGTTGTTTCCACTCCCAGCATCTCCAGCACTCCCAGCATCTCCAGTGTTTCCACTCCCACTCCCAGCATCTCCAGTGTTTCCACTCCCAGCATCTCCAGTGTTTCCACTCCCAGCATCTCCAGTGTTTCCACTCCCAGCATCTCCAGTGTTTCCACTCCCAGCATCTCCAGTGTTTCCACTCCCAGCATCTCCAGTGTTTCCACTCCCAGCATCTCCAGTGTTTCCACTCCCAGCATCTCCAGTGTTTCCACTCCCAGCATCTCCAGTGTTTCCACTCCCAGCATCTCTAGTGTTTCCACTCCCAGCATCTCCAGTGTTTGCACTCCCAGCATCTCCAGTGTTTCCACTCCCAGCATCTCCAGTGTTTGCACTCCCAGCATCTCCAGTGTTTGCACTCCCAGCATCTCCAGTGTTTCCACTCCCAGCATCTCCAGTGTTTCCACTCCCAGCATCTCCAGTGTTTCCACTCCCAGCATCTCCAGTGTTTCCACTCCCAGCATCTCCAGTGTTTCCACTCCCAGCATCTCCAGTGTTTCCACTCCCAGCATCTCCAGTGTTTCCACTCCCAGCATCTCCAGTGTTTCCACTCCCAGCATCTCCAGTGTTTCCACTCCCAGCATCTCCAGTGTTTCCACTCCCAGCATCTCCAGTGTTTCCACTCCCAGCATCTCCAGTGTTTGCACTCCCAGCATCTCCAGTGTTTGCACTCCCAGCATCTCCAGTGTTTCCACTCTCAGCATCTCCAGTGTTTGCACTCCCAGCATCTCTAGTGTTTGCATTCCCAGCATCTCTAGTGTTTGCACTCCCAGCATCTCCAGTGTTTCCACTCTCAGCATCTCCAGTGTTTGCACTCCCAGCATCTCCAGTGTTTGCACTCCCAGCATCTCCAGTGTTTCCACTCTCAGCATCTCCAGTGTTTGCACTCCCAGCATCTCTAGTGTTTCAGTGTTTCCACTAACAGCATCTCCAGTGTTTCCACTCCCAGCATCTCCAGTGTTTGCACTCCCAGCATCTCCAGTGTTTGCACTCCCAGCATCTCCAGTGTTTCCACTCTCAGCATCTCCAGTGTTTGCACTCCCAGCATCTCCAGTGTTTGCACTCCCAGCATCTCCAGTGTTTGCACTCCCAGCATCTCCAGTGTTTCCACTCCCAGCATCTCCAGTGTTTCCACTCCCAGCATCTTCAGTGTTTCCACTCTCAGCATCTGCACTCCCAGCATCTCCAGTGTTTCCACTCCCAGCATCTCCAGTGTTTCCACTCCCAGCATCTCCAGTGTTTCCACTCCCAGCATCTCCAGTGTTTCCACTCCCAGCATCTCCAGTGTTTGCACTCCCAGCATCTCCAGTGTTTCCACTCCCAGCATCTCCAGTGTTTCCACTCCCAGCATCTCCAGTGTTTGCACTCCCAGCATCTCCAGTGTTTGCACTCCCAGCATCTCCAGTGTTTGCACTCCCAGCATCTCCAGTGTTTCCACTCCCAGCATCTCCAGTGTTTCCACTCCCAGCATCTCCAGTGTTTGCACTCCCAGCATCTCCAGTGTTTCCACTCCCAGCATCTCCAGTGTTTCCACTCCCAGCATCTCCAGTGTTTCCACTCCCAGCATCTCCAGTGTTTCCACTCCCAGCATCTCCAGTGTTTCCACTCCCAGCATCTCCAGTGTTTCCACTCCCAGCATCTCCAGTGTTTGTACTCCCAGCATCTCTTGTGTTTCCACTCCCAGCATCTCCAGTGTTTCCACTCCCAGCATCTCCAGTGTTTCCACTCCCAGCATCTCCAGTGTTTGCACTCCCAGCATCTCTAGTGTTTCCACTCCCAGCATCTCCAGTGTTTCCACTCCCAGCATCTCCAGTGTTTGTACTCCCAGCATCTCTTGTGTTTCCACTCCCAGCATCTCCAGTGTTTCCACTCCCAGCATCTCCAGCGTTAGCACTCCCAGCATCTCCAGTGTTTGCACTCCCAGCATCTCCAGTGTTTCCACTCCCAGCATCTCCAGTGTTTGCACTCCCAGCATCTCCAGTGTTTGCACTCCCAGCATCTCCAGTGTTTGCACTCCCAGCATCTCCAGTGTTTGCACTCCCAGCATCTCCAGTGTTTGCACTCCCAGCATCCAGCATCTCCAGTGTTTGCACTCCCAGCATCTCCAGTGTTTGCACTCCCAGCATCTCCAGTGTTTCCACTCCCAGCATCTCCAGTGTTTCCACTCCCAGCATCTCCAGTGTTTCCACACCCAGCATCTCCAGTGTTTGCACTCCCAGCATCTCCAGTGTTTCCCAGCACAGTGTTTCCTAGCATCTCCAGTGTTTGCACTCCCAGCATCTCCAGTGTTTCCACTCTCAGCATCTCCAGTGTTTGCACTCCCAGCATCTCTAGTGTTTGCACTCCCAGCATCTCCAGTGTTTGCACTCCCAGCATCTCCAGTGTTTGCACTCCCAGCATCTCCAGTGTTTGCACTCCCAGCATCTCCAGTGTTTCCACTCCCAGCATCTCCAGTGTTTCCACTCCCAGCATCTCCAGTGTTTCCACTCCCAGCATCTCCAGTGTTTCCACTCCCAGCATCTCCAGTGTTTGCACTCCCAGCATCTCCAGTGTTTCCACTCCCAGCATCTCCAGTGTTTCCACTCCCAGCATCACTCATCTCCAGTGTTTCCACTCCCAGCATCTCCAGTGTTTGCACTCCCAGCATGCACTCCCAGCATCTCTGGTGTTTCCACTCCCAGCATCTCTGGTGTTTCCACTCCCAGCATCTCTGGTGTTTCCACTCCCAGCATCTCTGGTGTTTCCACTCCCAGCATCTCTAGTGTTTCCACTCCCAGCATCTCTGGTGTTTCCACTCCCAGCATCTCTGGTGTTTCCACTCCCAGCATCTCCAGTGTTTCCACTCCCAGCATCTCCAGTGTTTGCACTCCGAGCATCTCTAGTGTTTCCACTCCCAGCATCTCCAGTGTTTTTACTCCCTGCATCTCTAGTGTTTCTACTTCCAGCATCTCCAGTGTTTCCACTCCCAGCATCTCCAGTGTTTTTACTCCCAGCATCTCCAGTGTTTGCACTCCTAGCATCTCCAGTGTTTCCACTCCAAGCATCTCCAGTGTTTCCACTCCCAGCATCTCCAGTGTTTCCACTCCCAGCATCTCCAGTGTTTCCACTCCCAGCATCTCCAGTGTTTCCACTCCCAGCATCTCCAGTGTTTGCACTCCCAGCATCTCCAGTGTTTCCACTCCCAGCATCTCCAGTGTTTGCACTCCCAGCATCTCCAGTGTTTGCACTCCCAGCATCTCCAGTGTTTCCACTCTCAGCATCTCCAGTGTTTTCCCAGCATCTCCAGTGTTTGCACTCCCAGCATCTCAGTGTTTCCACTCCCACTCCCAGCATCTCCAGTGTTTCCCACTCCCAGCATCTCCAGTGTTTGCACTCCCAGCATCTCCAGTGTTTCCACTCCCAGCATCTCCAGTGTTTGCACTCCCAGCATCTCCAGTGTTTGCACTCCCAGCATCTCCAGTGTTTGCACTCCCAGCATCTCCAGTGTTTCCACTCCCAGCATCTCCAGTGTTTCCACTCCCAGCATCTCCAGTGTTTGCACTCCCAGCATCTCCAGTGTTTGCACTCCCAGCATCTCCAGTGTTTCCACTCCCAGCATCTCCAGTGTTTCCACTCCCAGCATCTCCAGTGTTTCCACTCCCAGCATCTCCAGTGTTTCCACTCCCAGCATCTCCAGTGTTTCCACTCCCAGCATCTCCAGTGTTTCCACTCTCAGCATCTCCAGTGTTTCCACTCCCAGCATCTCCAGTGTTTCCACTCCCAGCATCTCCAGTGTTTGCACTCCCAGCATCTCTAGTGTTTCCACTCCCAGCATCTCCAGTGTTTCCACTCCCAGCATCTCCAGTGTTTGCACTCCCAGCATCTCCAGTGTTTCCACTCCCAGCATCTCCAGTGTTTCCACTCCCAGCATCTCCAGTGTTTGCACTCCCAGCATCTCCAGTGTTTGCACTCCCAGCATCTCCAGTGTTTCCACTCCCAGCATCTCCAGTGTTTGCACTCCCAGCATCTCCAGTGTTTCCACTCCCAGCATCTCCAGTGTTTCCACTCCCAGCATCTCCAGTGTTTCCACTCCCAGCATCTCCAGTGTTTCCACTCCCAGCATCTCCAGTGTTTCCACTCCCAGCATCTCCAGTGTTTGCACTCCCAGCATCTCCAGTGTTTCCACCACTCCCAGCATCTCCAGTTTCCACTCCCAGCATCTCCAGTGTTTCCACTCCCAGCATCTCCAGTCCAGTGTTTCCACTCCCAGCATCTCCAGTGTTTTCTCCACTCCCAGCATCTCCAGTGTTTGCACTCCCAGCATCTCCAGTGTTTCCACTCCCAGCATCTCCAGTGATTAAACTCCCAACATCTCCAGTGTTTCCACTCCCAGCATCTCCAGTGTTTCCACTTCCCAGCATCCACTCCCAGCATCTCCAGTGTTTCCACTCCCAGCATCCACTCCCAGCATCTCCAGTGTTTCCTCCAGTGTTTCCACTATCAGCATCTCCAGTGTTTCCACTCCCAGCATCTCCAGTGTTTCCACTCCCAGCATCTCCAGTGTTTGCACTCCCAGCATCTCAAGTGTTTCCACTTCAGCATCTCCAGTGTTTCCACTCCAGCATCTCCAGTGTTTGCACTCCCAGCATCTCCAGTGTTTGCACTCCCAGCATCTCCAGTGTTTCCACTCTCCAGCACTCCCAGCATCCAGTGTGTTTGCACTCGCAGCATCTCCAGTGTTTGCACTCCCAGCATCGATAGTGTTTCCACTCCCAGCATCTCCAGTGTTTTCACTCCCAGCATCTCCAGTGTTTCCACTCCCAGCATCTCCAGTGTTTCCACTCCCAGCATCTCCTGTGTTTGCACTCCCAGCATCTGCAGTGTTTCCCAGCATCTCCAGTGTTTGCACTCCCAGCATCTCCAGTGTTTCCCACTCCCAGCATCTCCAGTGTTTGCACTCCCAGCATCTCAAGTGTTTGCACTCTCAGCATCTCCAGTGTTTCCACTCTCAGCATCAGCATCCAGTGTTTCCACTCCCAGCATCTCCAGTGTTTGCACTCCCAGCATCTCCAGTGTTTCCACTCCCAGCACAGTGTTTCCCAGCATCTCCAGTGTTTGCACTCCCAGCATCTCCAGTGTTTGCACTCCCAGCATCTCCAGTGTTTGCACTCCCAGCATCTCCAGTGTTTGCACTCCCAGCATCTCCAGTGTTTGCACTCCCAGCATCTCCAGTGTTTCCACTCCCAGCATCTCCAGTGTTTGCACTCCCAGCATCTCCAGTGCACTCCCAGCATCTCCAGTGTTTTCCACAGTGTTTGCACCCAGCATCTCCAGTGTTTCCACTCCCAGCATCTCCAGTGTTTCCACTCTCAGCATCTCCAGTGTTTGCACTCCCAGCATCTCTAGTGTTTGCACTCCCAGCATCTCCAGTGTTTGCACTCCCAGCATCTCCAGTGTTTGCACTCCCAGCATCTCCAGTGTTTGCACTCCCAGCATCTCCAGTGTTTCCACTCCCAGCATCTCCAGTGTTTGCACTCCCAGCATCTCCAGTGTTTCCACTCCCAACATCTCCAGTGTTTGCACTCCCAGCATCTCCAGTGTTTCCACTCCCAGCATCTCCAGTGTTTCCACTCCCAGCATCTCCAGTGTTTGCACTCCCAGCATCTCCAGTGTTTCCACTCCCAGCATCTCCAGTGTTTGCACTCCCAGCATCTCCAGTGTTTCCACTCCCAGCATCTCCAGTGTTTGCACTCCCAGCATCTCCAGTGTTTGCACTCCCAGCATCTCCAGTGTTTCCACTCCCAGCATCTCCAGTGTTTCCACTCCCAGCATCTCCAGTGTTTGCACTCCCAGCATCTCTAGTGTTTGCACTCCCAGCATCTCCAGTGTTTCCACTCTCAGCATCTCCAGTGTTTGCACTCCCAGCATCTCGAGTGTTTCCCAGCACTCCCAGCATCTCCAGTGTTTCCCAGCACTCCCAGCATCTCCAGTGTTTCCACTCCCAGTATCTCCAGTGTTTGCACTCCCAGCATCTCCAGTGTTTCCACTCCCAGCATCTCTAGTGTTTGCACTCCCAGCATCTCCAGTGTTTGCACTCCCAGCATCTCCAGTGTTTGCACTCCCAGCATCTCCAGTGTTTGCACTCCCAGCATCTCCAGTGTTTCCACTTCCAGCATCTCCAGTGTTTGCACTCCCAGCATCTCCAGTGTTTCCACTCCCAACATCTCCAGTGTTTGCACTCCCAGCATCTCCAGAGTTTGCACTCCCAGCATCTCCAGTGTTTGTACTCCCAGCATCTCCAGTGTTTGCACTCTCAGCATCTCCAGTGTTTCCACTCCCAGCATCTCCAGTGTTTGCACTCCCAGCATCTCTAGTGTTTCCACTTCCAGCATCTCCAGTGTTTTTCCCAGCACCAGTGTTTCACTCCCAGCATCTCCAGTGTTTGCACTCCCAGCATCTCCAGTGTTTCCACTCCCAGCATCTCCAGTGTTTCCACTCCCAGCATCTCCAGTGTTTGCACTCCCAGCATCTCCAGTGTTTCCACTCCCAGCATCTCCAGTGTTTCCACTCCCAGCATCTCCAGTGTTTCCACTCCCAGCATCTCCAGTGTTTCCACTCCCAGCATCTCCAGTGTTTCCACTCCCAGCATCTCCAGTGTTTCCACTCCCAGCATCTCCAGTGTTTCCACTCCCAGCATCTCCAGTGTTTCCACTCCCAGCATCTCCAGTGTTTCCACTCCCAGCATCTCCTGTGTTTCCCAGCATCACACTCCCAGCATCTCCAGTGTTTCCACTCCCAGCATCTCCAGTGTTTCCACTCCCAGCATCTCCAGTGTTTCCACTCCCAGCATCTCCAGTGTTTCCACTCTCAGCATCTCTAGTGTTTCCACTACCAGCATCTCCAGTGTTTCCACTCCCAGCATCTCCAGTGTTTCCACTCCCAGCATCTCCAGTGTTTGCACTCTCAGCATCTCCAGTGTTTGCACTCCCAGCATCTCTAGTGTTTCCACTCCCAGCATCTCCAGTGTTTGCACTCCCAGCATCTCCAGTGTTTCCACTCCCAGCATCTCCAGTGTTTGCACTCCCAGCATCTCCAGTGTTTGCACTCCCAGCATCTCCAGTGTTTCCCAGCATCTCCAGTGTTTGCACTCCCACTCCCAGCATCTCCAGTGTTTCCACTCTCATTATCTCCAGTGTTTGCACTACCAGCATCTCCAGTGTTTGCACTCCCAGCATCTCCAGTGTTTTTGCACTCAGCACAGTGTTTGCACTCCCAGCATCTCCAGTGTTTCCACTCCCAACATCTCCAGTGTTTCCACTCACAGCATCTCCAGAGTTTGCACTCTCAGCATCTCCAGTGTTTCCACTCCCAGCATCTCCAGTGTTTCCACTCTCAGCATCTCCAGTGTTTCCACTCCCAGCATCTCCAGTGTTTGCACTCCCAGCATCTCCAGTGTTTCCACTCCCAGCATCTCCAGTGTTTGCACTCCCAGCATCTCCAGTGTTTCCACTCCCAGCATCTCCAGTGTTTGCACTCCCAGCATCTCCAGTGTTTGCACTCCCAGCATCTCCAGTGTTTGCACTCCCAGCATCTCCAGTGTTTGCACTCCCAGCATCTCCAGTGTTTGCACTCCCAGCATCTCCAGTGTTTGCACTCCCAGCATCTCCAGTGTTTGCACTCCCAGCATCTCCAGTGTTTCCACTCCCAGCATCTCCAGTGTTTCCACTCCCAGCATCTCCAGTGTTTGCACTCCCAGCATCTCCAGTGTTTCACAACCAGCACTTCCAGCATCTCCAGTGTTTGCACTCCCAGCATCTCCAGTGTTTCCACTCTCAGCATCTCCAGTGTTTGCACTCCCAGCATCAGTGTTTGCACTCCAGCATCTCCAGTGTTTGCACTCCCACTCTCCAGCATCTGTTTGCACTCCCAGCATCTCCAGTGTTTGCACTCCCAGCATCTCCAGTGTTTCCACTCCCAGCATCTCCAGTGTTTGCACTCCCAGCATCTCCAGTGTTTGCACTCCCAGCATCTCCAGTGTTTGCACTCCCAGCATCTCCAGTGTTTGCACTCCCAGCACCTCTAGTGTTTGCACTCCCAGCATCTCTAGTGTTTGCACTCCCAGCATCTCCAGTGTTTGCACTCCCAGCATCTCCAGTGTTTGCACTCCCAGCATCTCCAGTGTTTGCACTCCCAGCATCTCCAGTGTTTGCACTCCCAGCATCTCCAGTGTTTGCACTCCCAGCATCTCCAGTGTTTGCACTCCCAGCATCTCCAGTGTTTGCACTCCCAGCATCTCCAGTGTTTGCACTCCCAGCATCTCCAGGGTTTTTCTCCAGTGCACTCCCAGCATCTCCAGTGTTTGCACTCCCAGCATCTCCAGTGTTTGCACTCCCAGCATCTCCAGTGTTTGCACTCCCAGCATCTCCAGTGTTTGCACTCCCAGCATCTCCAGTGTTTCCACTCCCAGCATCTCCAGTGTTTGCACTCCCAGCATCTCGAGTGTGCACTCCCAGCATCTCCAGTGTTTGCACTCCCAGCATCTCCAGTGTTTGCACTCCCAGCATCTCCAGTGTTTGCACTCCCAGCATCTCCAGTGTTTCCACTCCCAGCATCTCCAGTGTTTCCACTCCCAGCATCTCCAGTGTTTGCACTCCCAGCATCTCCAGTGTTTGCACTCCCAGCATCTCCAGTGTTTGCACTCCCAGCATCTCCAGTGTTTGCACTCCCAGCATCTCCAGTGCACTCCCAGCATTTGCACTCCCAGCATCTCCAGTGTTTGCACTCCCAGCATCTCCAGTGTTTGCACTCCCAGCATCTCCAGTGTTTGCACTCCCAGCATCTCCAGTGTTTGCACTCCCAGCATCTCCAGTGTTTGCACTCCCAGCATCTCCAGTGTTTGCACTCCCAGCATCTCCAGTGTTTCCACTCCCAGCATCTCCAGTGTTTTCCCAGCATCTCCAGTGTTTCCACTCCCAGCATCTCCAGTGTTTGCACTCCCAGCATCTCCAGTGTTTGCACTCCCAGCATCTCCAGTGTTTCCACTCCCAGCATCTCCAGTGTTTGCACTCCCAGCATCTCTAGTGTTTGCACTCCCAGCATCTCCAGTGTTTGCACTCCCAGCATCTCCAGTGTTTGCACTCCCAGCATCTCCAGTGTTTGCACTCCCAGCATCTCCAGTGTTTCCACTCCCAGCATCTCCAGTGTTTCCACTCCCAGCATCCCAGCATCTCCAGTGTTTGCACTCACAGCATCTCCAGTGTTTGCACTCCCAGCATCTCCAGTGTTTGTACTCCCAGCATCTCCAGTGTTTGCACTCCCAGCATCTCCAGTGTTTCCACTCCCAGCATCTCCAGTGTTTAGACTCCCAGCATCTCCAGTGTTTCCACTCCCAGCATCTCCAGTGTTTGCACTCCCAGCATCTCCAGTGTTTCCACTCTCAGCATCTCCAGTGTTTGCACTCCCAGCATCTCCAGTGTTTGCACTCCCAGCATCTCCAGTGTTTGCACTCCCAGCATCTCCAGTGTTTGCACTCCCAGCATCTCCAGTGTTTGCACTCCCAGCATCTCCAGTGTTTGCACTCCCAGCATCTCTAGTGTTTGCACTCCCAGCATCTCCAGTGTTTGCACTCCCTGCATCTCTAGTGTTTCCACTCTCAGCATCTCCAGTGTTTGCACTCCCAGCATCTCTAGTGTTTGCACTCCCAGCATCTCTAGTGTTTCCACTCTCAGCATCTCCAGTGTTTGCACTCCCAGCATCTCTAGTGTTTGCACTCCCAGCATCTCTAGTGTTTCCACTCTCAGCATCTCCAGTGTTTGCACTCCCAGCATCTCCAGTGTTTGCACTCCCAGCATCTCCAGTGTTTGCACTCCCAGCATCTCCAGTGTTTGCACTCCCAGCATCTCCAGTGTTTGCACTCCCAGCATCTCCAGTGTTTCCACTCCCAGCATCTCCAGTGTTTGCACTCCCAGCATCTCCAGTGTTTCCACTCCCAGCATCTCCAGTGTTTCCACTCCCAGCATCTCCAGTGTTTGCACTCCCAGCATCTCCAGTGTTTCCACTCCCAGCATCTCCAGTGTTTCCACTCCCAGCATCTCCAGTGTTTCCACTCCCAGCATCTCCAGTGTTTTCCCAGCACCAGTGTTTGCACCCAGCATCTCCAGTGTTTGCACTCCCAGCATCCAGCATCTCCAGTGTTTCCACTCTCAGCATCTCCAGTGTTTGCACTCCCAGCATCTCAAGTGTTTGCACTCCCAGCATCTCCAGTGTTTCCACTCTCAGCATCTCCAGTGTTTCAGTGTTTGCACTCCCAGCATCTCCAGTGTTTGCACTCCCAGCATCTCCAGTGTTTGCACTCCCAGCATCTCCAGTGTTTCCACTCTCAGCATCTCCAGTGTTTGCACTCCCAGCATCTCCAGTGTTTGCACTCCCAGCATCTCCAGTGTTTGCACTCCCAGCATCTCCAGTGTTTCCACTCCCAGCATCTCCAGTGTTTCCACTCCCAGCATCTCCAGTGTTTCCACTCCCAGCATCTCCAGTGTTTGCACTCCCAGCATCTCCAGTGTTTGCACTCCCAGCATCTCCAGTGTTTGCACTCCCAGCATCTCCAGTGTTTGCACTCCCAGCATCTCCAGTGTTTCCACTCCCAGCATCTCCAGTGTTTGCACTCCCAGCATCTCCAGTGTTTCCACTCCCAGCATCTCCAGTGTTTGCACTCCCAGCATCTCCAGTGTTTGCACTCCCAGCATCTCCAGTGTTTGCACTCTCAGCATCTCCAGTGTTTGCACTCACAGCATCTCTAGTGTTTCCACTCCCAGCATCTCCAGTGTTTCCACTCTCAGCATCTCCAGTGTTTGCACTCCCAGCATCTCCAGTGTTTGCACTCCCAGCATCTCCAGTGTTTCCACTCTCAGCATCTCCAGTGTTTGCACTCCCAGCATCTCTAGTGTTTGCACTCCCAGCATCTCCAGTGTTTGCACTCCCAGCATCTCCAGTGTTTGCACTCCCAGCATCTCCAGTGTTTGCACTCCCAGCATCTCCAGTGTTTGCACTCCCAGCATCTCCAGTGTTTCCACTCCCAGCATCTCCAGTGTTTCCACTCCCAGCATCTCCAGTGTTTCTACTCTCAGCATCTCCAGTGTTTGCACTCCCAGCATCTCCAGTGTTTCCACTCCCAGCATCTCCAGTCTTTGCACTCTCAGCATCTCCAGTGTTTCCACTCTCAGCATCTCCAGTGTTTAGACTCCCAGCATCTCTAGTGTTTCCACTCCCAGCATCTCCAGTGTTTGCACTCCCAGCATCTCGAGTGTTTGCACTCCCAGCATCTCCAGTGTTTGCACTCCCAGCATCTCCAGTGTTTGCACTCCCAGCATCTCCAGTGTTTGCACTCCCAGCATCTCCAGTGTTTGCACTCCCAGCATCTCCAGTGTTTCCACTCCCAGCACAGTGTTTCACTCCCAGCATCTCCAGTGTTTGCACTCCCAGCATCTCCAGTGTTTCCACTCCCAGCATCTCCAGTGTTTGCACTCCCAGCATCTCCAGTGTTTCCACTCCCAGCATCTCCAGTGTTTGCACTCCCAGCATCTCCAGTGTTTCCACTCCCAGCATCTCCAGTGTTTGCACTCCCAGCATCTCCAGTGTTTGCACTCCCAGCATCTCCAGTGTTTCCACTCCCAGCATCTCCAGTGTTTGCACTCCCAGCATCTCCAGTGTTTCCACTCTCAGCAGCAGTGTTTCCACTCCCAGCATCTCCAGTGTTTGCACTCCATGCATCTCCAGTGTTTGCACTCCCAGCATCTCCAGTGTTTGCACTCCCAGCATCTCCAGTGTTTCCACTCCCAGCATCTCCAGTGTTTGCACTCCCAGCATCTCCAGTGTTTCCACTCCCAGCATCTCCAGTGTTTGCACTCCCAGCATCTCCAGTGTTTGCACTCTCAGCATCTCCAGTGTTTCCACTCTCAGCATCTCCAGTGTTTGCACTCCCAGCATCTCTAGTGTTTGCACTCCCAGCATCTCCAGTGTTTGCACTCCCAGCATCTCCAGTGTTTGCACTCCCAGCATCTCCA
Organism: Cherax quadricarinatus; assembly: GCF_038502225.1. Taxonomy (NCBI): domain Eukaryota; kingdom Metazoa; phylum Arthropoda; class Malacostraca; order Decapoda; family Parastacidae; genus Cherax; species Cherax quadricarinatus. The sequence continues at coordinate 57,576,552 of NC_091301.1, read as the reverse complement.
GTGTTTGCACTCCCAGCATCTCCAGTGTTTGCACTCCCAGCATCTCCAGTGTTTGCACTCCCAGCATCTCCAGTGTTTGCACTCCCAGCATCTCCAGTGTTTGCACTCCCAGCATCTCCAGTGTTTGCACTCCCAGCATCTCCAGTGTTTGCACTCCCAGCATCTCCAGTGTTTGCACTCCCAGCATCTCCAGTGTTTGCACTCCCAGCATCTCCAGTGTTTGCACTCCCAGCATCTCCAGTGTTTGCACTCCCAGCATCTCCAGTGTTTCCCAGCATCACTCCCAGCATCTCCAGTGTTTGCACTCCCAGCATCTCCAGTGTTTGCACTCCCAGCATCTCCAGTGTTTTGTTTTCCCACTCCCAACATCTCCAGTGTTTGCACTCCCAGCATCTCCAGTGTTTGCACTCCCAGCATCTCCAGTGTTTGCACTCCCAGCATCTCCAGTGTTTGCACTCCCAGCATCTCCAGTGTTTGCACTCCCAGCATCTCCAGTGTTTGCACTCCCAGCATCTCCAGTGTTTGCACTCCCAGCATCTCCAGTGTTTGCACTCCCAGCATCTCCAGTGTTTGCACTCCCAGCATCTCCAGTGTTTGCACTCCCAGCATCTCCAGTGTTTGCACTCCCAGCATCTCCAGTGTTTCCACTCTCAGCATCTCCAGTGTTTGCACTCCCAGCATCTCCAGTGTTTGCACTCCCAGCATCTCCAGTGTTTGCACTCCCAGCATCTCCAGTGTTTGCACTCCCAGCATCTCCAGTGTTTCCCAGCATCTCCAGTGTTTGCACTCCCACTCTCCAGCACTCCCAGCATCTCTAGTGTTTCCAATCCCAGCATCTCCAGTGTTTGCACTCATCTCAGCATCTCCAGTGTTTCTCAGCATCTCCACTCCCAGCATCTCCAGTGATTGAACTCCCAACATCTCCAGTGTTTCTCCAGTGTTTGCACTCCCAGCATCTCCAGTGTTTGCACTCCCAGCATCTCCAGTGTTTGCACTCCCAGCATCTCCAGTGTTTGCACTCCCAGCATCTCTAGTGTTTCCACTCTCAGCATCTCCAGTGTTTGCACTCCCAGCATCTCTAGTGTTTGCACTCCCAGCATCTCCAGTGTTTGCACTCCCAGCATCTCCAGTGTTTGCACTCCCAGCATCTCCAGTGTTTGCACTCCCAGCATCTCCAGTGTTTGCACTCCCAGCATCTCCAGTGTTTCCACTCTCAGCATCTCCAGTGTTTGCACTCCCAGCATCTCTAGTGTTTGCACTCCCAGCATCTCCAGTGTTTGCACTCCCAGCATCTCCAGTGTTTGCACTCCCAGCATCTCCAGTGTTTGCACTCCCAGCATCTCCAGTGTTTGCACTCCCAGCATCTCCAGTGTTTGCACTCCCAGCATCTCCAGTGTTTGCACTCCCAGCATCTCCAGTGTTTGCACTCCCAGCATCTCCAGTGTTTGCACTCCCAGCATCTCCAGTGTTTGCACTCCCAGCATCTCCAGTGTTTGCACTCCCAGCATCTCCAGTGTTTGCACTCCCAGCATCTCCAGTGTTTCCCAGCACTCCCAGCATCTCCAGTGTTTGCACTCCCAGCATCTCCAGTGTTTGCACTCCCAGCATCTCCAGTGTTTGCACTCCCAGCATCTCCAGTGTTTGCACTCCCAGCATCTCCAGTGTTTGCACTCCCAGCATCTCCAGTGTTTGCACTCCCAGCATCTCCAGTGTTTGCACTCCCAGCATCTCCAGTGTTTCCACTCTCAGCATCTCCAGTGTTTGCACTCCCAGCATCTCTAGTGTTTGCACTCCCAGCATCTCCAGTGTTTGCACTCCCAGCATCTCCAGTGTTTGCACTCCCAGCATCTCCAGTGTTTGCACTCCCAGCATCTCCCACTCCCAGCATCTCCAGTGTTTGCACTCCCAGCATCTCCAGTGTTTCCACTCCCAGCATCTCCAGTGTTTGCACTCCCAGCATCTCTAGTGTTTCCACTCCCAGCATCTCCAGTGTTTCCACTCCCAGCATCTCCAGTGTTTGCACTCCCAGCATCTCCAGTGTTTGCACTCCCAGCATCTCCAGTGTTTGCACTCCCAGCATCTCCAGTGTTTCCACTCCCAGCATCTCCAGTGTTTGCACTCCCAGCATCTCCAGTGTTTGCACTCCCAGCACTCCCAGTATCTCTAGTGTTTGCACTCCCAGCATCTCCAGTGTTTCCACTCCCAGCATCTCCAGTGTTTCCACTCCCAGCATCTCCAGTGTTTGCACTCCCAGCATCTCTAGTGTTTGCACTCCCAGCATCTCCAGTGTTTGCACTCCCAGCATCTCCAGTGTTTGCACTCCCAGCATCTCCAGTGTTTGCACTCCCAGCATCTCCAGTGTTTGCACTCCCAGCACAGAATGGACAACGTTAACTCCTTCAACTCTGAAGATGCTAAACAGTAGTAAGTTAGCTTACAAGATATCTTCATATTTACGGGTAAGTAGCTTATAGTAATCTTGAAAATTAATTCGCTATATTATATCTCATAAATTTTAAGTTTGATATAGCGAACATTTTTGGAACTGTAAAGGAAATTTGCTACAGTGAAAAGCAATTTATATATATATATATATATATATATATATATATATATATAAATATATATATATATATATATATATATATATATATATATATATATATATATATATATATATATATATATATATTTGTTATCACTCTGGCCGATTCCCACCAAGGCAGGGTGGCCCGAAAAAGAAAAACTTTCACCATCATTCACTCCATCACTGTCTTGCCTGAAGGGTGCTTTACACTACAGTTTTTAAACTGCAACATTAACACCCCTCCTTCAGAGTGCAGGCACTGTACTTCCCATCTCCAGGACTCAAGTCCGGCCTGCCGGTTTCCCTGAACCCCTTCATAAATGTTACTTTGCTCACACTCCAACAGCACGTCAAGTATTAAAAACCATTTGTCTCCATTCACTCCTATCAAACACGCTCACGCATGCCTGCTGGAAGTCCAAGCCTCTCGCATACAAAACCTCCTTTACCCCCTCCCTCCTTCCTTTCCTAGGCCGACCTCTATCCCACCTTCCTTCCACTACAGATTGATACACTCTTGAAGTCACTCTGTTTCGCTCAATTCTCTCTACATGTCCGAACCACCTCAACAACCCTTCCTCAGCCCTCTGGACAACAGTTTTGGTAATCCCGCACCTCATCCTAACTTCCAAACTACGAATTCTCTGCATTATATTCACACCACACATTGCCCTCAGACATGACATCTCCACTGCCTCCAGCCTTCTCCTCGCTGCAACATTCATCACCCATGCTTCACACCCATATAAGAGCGTTGGTAAAACTATACTCTCATACATTCCCCTCTTTGCCTCCAAGGACAAAGTTCTTTGTCTCCACAGACTCCTAAGTGCACCACTCACCCTTTTCCCCTCATCAATTCTCTGATTCACCTCATCTTTCATTGACCCATCTCCTGACACGTCCACTCCCAAATATCTGAATACATTCACCTCCTCCATACTCTCTCCCTCCAATCTGATATCCAATCTTTCATCACCTAATCTTTTTGTTATCCTCGTAACCTAGCTCTTTCCTGTATTCACTTATAATTTTCTTCTTTTGCACACCCTACCAAATTCATCCACCAATATCTGCAACTTCTCTTCAGAATCTCCCAAGAGCACAGTGTCATCAGCAAAGAGCAACTGTGACAACTCCCACTTTGTGTGTGATTCTTTATCTTTTAACTCCACGCCTCTTGCCAAGACCCTCGCATTTACTTCTCTTACAACCCCATCTATAAATATATTAAACAACCACGGTGACATCACACATCCTTGTCTAAGGCCTATTTTTACTGGGAAATAATTTCCCTCTTTCCTACATACTCTAACTTGAGCCTCACTATCCTCGTAAAAACTCTTCACTGCTTTCAGTAACCTACCTCCTACACCATACACCTGCAACATCTGCCACATTGCCCCCCTATCCACCCTGTCATACGCCTTTTCCAAATCCATGAATGCCACAAAGACCTCTTTAGCCTTATCTAAATACTGTTCACTTATATGTTTCACTGTAAACACCTGGTCCACACACCCCCTACCTTTCCTAAAGCCTCCTTGTTCATCTGCTATCCTATTCTCCGTCTTACTCTTAATTCTTTCAATAATAACTCTACCATACACTTTACCAGGTATACTCAACAGACTTATCCCCCAATAATTTTTGCACTCTCTTTTGTCCCCTTTGCCTTTATACAAAGGAACTATGCATGCTCTCTGCCAATCCCTTGGTACCTTACCCTCTTCCATACATTTATTAAATAATTGCACCAACCACTCCAAAACTATATCCCCACCTGCTTTTAACATTTCTATCTTTATCCCATCAATCCCGGCTGCCTTACCCCCTTTCATTTTACCTACTGCCTCACGAACTTCCCCCACACTCACAACTGGCTCTTCCTCACTCCTACAAGATGTTATTCCTCCTTGTCCTATACACGAAATCACAGCTTCCCTATCTTCATCAATATTTAACAATTCCTCAAAATATTCCCTCCATCTTCCCAATACCTCTAACTCTCCATTTAATAACTCTCCTCTCCTATTTTTAACTGGCGAATCCATTTGTTCTCTAGGCTTTCTTAACTTGTTAATCTCACTCGAAAACTTTTTCTTATTTTCAACAAAATTTGTTGATAACATCTCACCCACTCTCTCATTTGCTCTCTTTTTACATTGCTTCAACACTCTCTTAACCTCTTTCTTTTTCTCCATATACTCTTCCCTCCTTGCATCACTTCTACTTGTATATATATATATATATATATATATATATATATATATATATATATATATATATATACAGTAAACAGGTGATTTCAAAATATGCAAAACAACCACTCTGAAAGAATAGAAAAATTCCAAGCGCTTTCGTGACTACTCACATTATCAAGGAACTTGAGTTCCTTGATAATGTGAGTAGTCACGAAATCGCTTGGAATTTTTCTATTCTTTCAGAGTGGTTGTTTTGCATATATATATATATATATATATATATATATATATATATATATATATATATATATATATATATATATATATATATATATATATATATATATATATATATATATATAAAATGCGGCCATGCGCTGGCATAGCAAGACGTGTGGCGGGCTAGCTGCGGGATTTTCAATTATAACTCCGGATCAACGAGGCTGACCAGGTTAAGACTCAACAGGACTTATTGTGAATATTCTGGGAAGATTCCAGTTAACTTGGAAATGATTGTGTCGATGCATGGACTATTTAGAGGCATATGTTATGGAAAAACAATGTGAAATTAATGTTAACGAGGGAGTGACCAGTCAGTGCATCCACCCCCACGTCACGGGGGTGGGTGGAAGAGGGCGGGATGTGTAACTGGATGTGTAACTAGATGGTGAGTGAACACATTGGTTCAGCAGTGCCCATACCCACATTGTTCATAGTGTACATGGGAAACAAATAAAGTTATTGTGTATTGTAAGACAGTGTGAACAATATATAGTGCGCAAGTCCATGTGTATTGTACTTCCCGGGATAACCCCACTCAACAACCTGCGCCTCCCCCACCTAATTCCCAAGGGAAGTTTTCCCCTTCCCCTCCCAGCCCCTCAAACTCCACCAGGCCACCACGGTCAAGTTCACTACCTTCCACGCACCATACCCACCCAGCATGTCATATTCCACTCCTATTGTCTAGTCTAGCAGATGGATGCCAACCAGGAGGAAGCAATCAGCCAGGGAAATGGCACGGCTGGCAATACTAGGAGAGGCATGCTTACAATTTCGTTGTCTCAACTCGAATGGTTTCCTCCGCAAGCACGGTAGTTGCCCTGGTTCAGGATGTCCTCCTGTGGAAAGTGATGATCCAGAGCCACCTCAGGCACCTGAACCCTCACCAACAGATTTCATCTCATCAGACAATCTCTTGGAAGCAATTAAAGCAACAGGTACCAGGACACTCACACATATTCCCAAAGCAGCCCGTCCAAACGCAGCTGGGAAACTTACAGACCTCCTGAAAAAAGTAAACGATGGTTCCACTATCTTAATTGCTCCACCAACCATCAAGGCATGGCACAACTTGCTACATTTTGGCAATGTCTGCTTAGCTGTGCCGGAAAGAAGGGGAAAGAGGCTAGCCTCAATGATAATTAAATCCTTAAGAGATTTTCCTAGAGTTGATAACCTCATTCGCCTTCCCCGTCAACACAAAAAAGGGAGAGGCAGAACCCCCACTCACTCTACTGACAGTGAAAAAGTCAGAGTCCAGGTGAGCAAGAAAATTGAAGACGGCAACACAGTGGGTGCAATAAGAATTATTACCAGTGAAGATACAGTTGCTCCCAGGGATGCTGACACGGCTGAAGCACTTAGAGGAAAGCACCCTGCCAGGGAAACCAGTGGCACCAACAGTTTCAACACCTCTGTCCCCACTATGGAACCATTGATAGTGGAAGACTCAGACATTTACAAAGCAATAATGTCGTTCCCATCTGGCTCTGCTGGGGGTTACACTGGAATAAGGCCACAGCATTTAAAGGAAATGGTTAATCCAGTTATTGGGGAAATTGCAGAGACACTGCTTTCAGAGATCACAAGGTTCGTCAACAATTCCTTGGCTGGTCTGATCCCTGATGAAATTAGACCTTTCTTTTTTGGTGCAACACTTTGTGCACTTAAAAAGAAGGATGGAGGAATTCGGCCAATTGCAGTAGGCAACACCTTACGCCGCCTCGTATCCAAAGCTGCTGTCCGAAGTATTCGTGCACAGGCAGCCATGATGCTTCAACCAAACCAGCTTGGCTTTGGGGTCTCTCAAGGAAGTGAAGCAGCGGTTCATGCAACATGGGCGTATATCAACAACCTGCCTGAGGACAATGCAGTGGTAAAATTAGATTTCAAGAATGCGTTCAATCTCCTGAAAAGAGACGTGGTATTAGCAGCAGTACAAGAACATTTCCCTGGTCTCTTCCCTTTTGTTTCAGCCGGGTATAGCAAGGAATCAATGCTTCTCTTTGGAGAGCATGAAATTACATCATCGGAGGGTGTCCAACAAGGAGATCCTCTTGCACCATTTCTCTTCTGTATAGCAGTTAGGGAAATCACAGTCAGACTGACCAGCGAGCTAAACATCTGGTTCCTAGATGATGGCACACTAGCAGGTACAAAAGAGTCCCTCCTACATGACCTTACACAGGTAATGACACGGGGACAGGAAATGGGTCTCATCCTGAATCCATCCAAATGTGAAATCATCTCAGTCAGTCAACAAGTGATAAATGCAGTGAGATCAAAACTACCAGGAGCAGCAGTCATTGCCCCCACAAATAGTGTCTTGCTAGGAGCACCTCTGGGAAGCAATGCCATTGACACAATTCTCAGGAAGAAATTGGAAGAGTTAAGGAGAATGGAACAACGAATAGGCAATCTGGACACCCACGATGCCTTGTACCTTCTCACAAAGTGCTTGAGTCTGCCCAGGTTGACATATTTCCTAAGATGTGCACCTTCATATGATAACCCTATACTGCACGAATATGACAGTATTCTGAGGCAGATTTTTACGAAAGTACTTAACCTTACTCTAGAAGACGGGCAGTGGAACCAAGCTACACTTCCAGTCAGACTAGGAGGCATTGGTGTCCGCAAGTCATCAGAGATTGCGTTACCTGCTTTTCTGTCCTCGTGTATTGCATCCAGAGAGCTTGTAGCAGCGATTCTCCCTGAACATCTTAGGGACAAGATAGGAGTCCAGGACCAAAAATTTATTGACGGAGCAATGATCTGGGATAATCTAACGGGCTCTGGAGCCAGACCTGCTCCCCCCAACAACTACAAACAATCGCACTGGGATGGTCCAATAGTGGAAAATATTGCCTCAACAATGCTTCAGAGTGTGTCAGGGAAGGATAGAGCCCGCCTCCTGGCAGTGAGAGCCCCTCATGCTGGGGACTTTCTGTTGGCTGTTCCCAACTCCAGCCTTGGCACACGTCTCGACCCACAGACCATCCGCATCGGTGTTGCCCTTCGACTTGCCGCCCCTATTCTCGCCGAACACAGGTGTATTTGTGGCAGTGAAGCAGCAGACCGATTCGGGTACCATGGTCTTGTGTGCCGTAAATCCGAGGGAAAGATTGCAAGACATGAGGAGGTTAATAACATTATCAAGAGGAGCCTCACAACAGCTGGATGCCCAGCAGTAAGGGAGCCACCCCAACTATGCAGATCTGATGGCAGCCAGAAGCGTCCAGATGGTATCACCCTTCAAGCCTGGACAGATGGGAAGCAGGTGGTGTGGGACTATACATGTGCATCTACCTTGGCTGATACCTATCTCCAATACACCAGGGAGGAAGGAGGGGCAGCTGCCAGCTTCAGGGAGTCCCAAAAGTCTAGAAAATATGGAGAACTTGCCCATCATTATATGTTTGTTCCCATAGGCTCAGAGACCCTTGGCTCATGGGGAAAGAGTGCATCTAAATTCCTTAAGGAGCTGGGAAAAAGACTCATCAGGGTAACTAGGGATCCCAGGGCAGCTAGTTTTCTGTTCCAGCGGCTCAGTGCGGCTGTTCAAAGGGGTAATGCCTGCTGTATTTTGGGCACACGCCCCAGCTCTGAGGAGCTGGATGAGATTTTCACCTTATAATCGGTGATACACACGTAACAACATGTACCGTATATGCCACCTTTATATCAATAATGTATCTCTTAAATCTTCTGTACCATATTATGTAATAAAATATTCCTATTAGTAAAAAAAAAATAAATATGAAAAGATGGGGTGGTAGGGGAAGTGGAATATTCAAACGGCTTCAGGAAGAAATCCAAATATTTTTCCTTGAAGCCTTTTTATCCACTTCTCCGAGGCTATGGGTCCCACAATTTACACCAGAGGTGGACCCCATCCAATTTTAGAAAAAAAAAAAAAAAAAAAAATATACATATATATATATATATATATATATATATATATATATATATATATATATATATATATATATATATATATATATATATATATATATATATATATATATATATATATATATATATATATATATATATATATATATATATATATATATATATATATATACATATATATATATATATATATATATATATATATATATATATATATATATATATATATATATATATATATATATATACATATATATATATATATATATATATATATATATATATATATATATATATATATATATATATATATATATATATATATATATATATATATATTTATTATTATTATCACACTGGCCGATTCCCACCAAGGTAGGGTGGCCCGAAAAAGAAAAACTTTCACCATCATTCACTCCATCACTGTCTTGCCTGAAGGGTGCTTTACTCTACAGTTTTTAAACTGCAACATTAACACCCCTCCTTCAGAGTGCAGACACTGTACTTCCCATCTCCAGGACTCAAGTCCGGCCTGCCGGTTTCCCTGAACCCCTTCATAAATGTTACTTTGCTCACACTCCAACAGCACGTCAAGTATTAAAAACCATTTGTCTCCATTCACTCCTATCAAACACGCTCACGCATGCCTGCTGGAAGTCCAAACCTCTCGCACACAAAACCTCCTTTACCCCCTCTCTCGAACCTTTCCTATATATATACCTTTCCTATTTATATACATATATAAAATACAAAGTATCAACATGCTTGTAGCTACCAGTATATACAAGGTATCAACATCCTAGTAGCTACCAGTATACAAGGTAGCAACATGCTTGTAGCTACCAGTATACAAGGTATCAACATGCTTGTAAACCATACCCCCGGCCGGGATTGAACCCGCGGTCATAGAGTCTCAAAACTCCAGCCCGTCGCGCTAGCCACTAGACCAGCTAGCCACAATAAGATTCATCCAACTAGGTATATTTCTACACCATAGGAAAGTTAGCACAGGCACCTCTGTGACCACAAATGCAAGTTTTTACAGACGAATCTCCAGCTAGCGTGGCCGTGACGAACTCTAGCTCAAGTCCCTTCACTGCCGTCAACATGACTTAAGAAATCGTAATGACACGGCCACGCTAGCTGGAGATTCGTCTGTAAAAACTTGCATTTGTGGTCACAGAGGTGCCTGTGCTAACTTTCCTATGGTGTAGAAATATACCTAGTTGGATGAATCTTATTGTGGCTAGCTGGTCTAGTGGCTAGCGCGACGGGCTGGAGTTTTGAGACTCTATGACCGCGGGTTCAATCCCGGCCGGGGGTATGGTTTATTTGCAATCGTGTCATTACGATTTCTTAAAACATGCTTGTAGTTACCAGTATACAAGGTATTAAGATGCTTGTAGCTACCAGTATACAAGGTATCAACATGCTTGTAGCTACCAGTATACAAGGTATCAACATGCTTGTAGCTACCAGTATACAAGGTATCAACATGCTTGTAGTTACCAGTATATACAAGGTATTAAGATGCTTGTAGCTACCAGTATACAAGGTATCAACATGCTTGTAGCTACCAGTATACAAGGTATCAACATGCTTGTAGCTACCAGTATACAAGGTATCAACATGCTTGTAGTTACTAGTATATACAAGGTATCAACATGCTTGTAGCTACCAGTATACAAGGTATCAACATGCTTGTAGCTACCAGTATATACAAGGTATCAACATGCTTGTAGCTACCAGTATATACAAGGTATCAACATGCTTGTAGCTACCAGTATATACAAGGTATCAACATGCTTGTAGCTACCAGTATATACAAGGGTTCTACTTACCTGTGGCTATATACTAGGTATTTACATGTCTGTATATGATAAAGAACATAGATAACTACAACATCGACTACAGAAAAACATCAACCTCAACAACCACAGCAGCAGCATCAACAACCACCACCACAACATCAACCATTACCACAACCACAGCAACCACCAGCAATACCACAACAACAACAGCCACATCAACAACAACAACTACAACAGCCACATCCACAACAATCACAACAGCAACCACCACCGCAACAACAACCACCACCATAACAAGAACCACCACTACATCAAGAACAACCCCCAAAACAACAACCACCACCACAACAACAGCCACATCCACAACAACACCCACAACAACCACCACCACAACAACAGCAACAACCAAAACAACAACAACCACCAAAATAACAACCATCACCACCACAACAACATCAACAACTATCACAACAACAACAACTACAACAACCACATCCACAACAACAACCACAACAACAAACACCACCACAACAGCAACCACCACCACAACAACAACCACCACCAAAGCAACAACCAGCACAACAAAAACATCCACAACCCAAACAACAACAGCAACAACCACAGCCACCACCACATCATCCACAACAACAAGAACAACTACCACCCCAACCACAAAAATAACAACAGCCGCCACCACAACAACCACAACAACAACAACAGCAGTAGCCACCACCACAACAACCATAACAGCAAGAACAACCACCACCCCAACCACAACAACAACAACAACAGCCACCACCACAACAACAACCACAGCAACAACAACAACAGCCACCACCACCACAACAACCACAACAACAACAACAACAGCCACCACCACCACAACAACCACAACAACAGCCACCACCACCACAACAACCACAACAACAACAACAACAGCCACCACCACCACAACAACCACAACAATAACAAAAACAGCCACCACCACAACAACAACCACAGCAACAACAACAACAGCCACCACCACCACAACAACCACAACAACAACAACAACAGCCACCACCACCACAACAACCACAACAACAGCCAACCACAACAACAACAACAGCCACCACCACCACAACAACCACAACAATAACAACAACAGCCACAACCACAACAACAACCATAGCAACAACAACAACAGCCACCACCACCACAACAACCACAACAATAACAACAACAGCCACCACCACCACAACAACCACAACAACAGCCACCACCACAACAACCGCAACAACAACAACAACCACCACCACCACAACAACCACAAGAACAGCCACCACCACCACAACAACCACAACAACAACAACAACAGCCACCACCACCACAACAACCGCAACTACAACAACAACAACAACCACAACAACAGCCACTACAACAACCACCGCAACAACCACAACAACAACCACAATAACAACCACAACCACAATTACCACAACAACCACAACTACCACAACAACAACCACAACTACCACAACAACCACAACTACCACAACAACAACCACAACAACCACCACAACAACCACAACAACAGCCACAACTACCACAACTACAACAACTACCACAACACAAACCTAAACTACCACAACAAATACAACTACCACAATAACCACAACAACCACCACAACAATCACCACAACAATCACAACAGCAACCACCACAACAACCACCACAACAATCACCACAACAACCACAACAGCAACCACCACAACGACAACCACAACAACAACCACAACAACAACCACAAGAACCACCACAACAACCACCAGAACAACCACAACTACCACAACAACCACCACAACCACCACAACAACCACCACAACAACCACCACAACAACCACCACAACAACCACAACAACCACCACAACAACCACCACAACAACCACAACAACAACCACAACAACCACCTCAGCAACCACAACAACCACCACAACAACCACCACAACAACAACCACAACAACCACAACAACCACCAAAACAACCACCACAACAACCACCACAACAACCATTACAACAACCACAACAACAACCACAACAACAACCACAACAACCACAACAACAACCACAACAACAACCACAACAACAAAAACAAAAACAACCACCACAACAACCACAACAACAACCACAACAACAACCACAACAACAACCACAACAACAACCACCACAACAACCACCACAACAACAACCACAACAACCACAACAACCACAACAACCACCACAACAACCACCACAACAACAACCACAACAACCACCTCAGCAACCACAACAACCACCACAACAACCACCACAACAACCACCACAACAACCACAACAACAACCACAACAACAACCACCACAACAACCACCACAACAACCACAACAACAACCACAACAACAACCACAACAACAACCACAACAACAACCACAACAACAACCACAACAACAACCACAACAACTTCAGCCACCACAACAACCACAACAACCACCTCAACAACCACAACAACAACCACAACAACAACCACAACAACCACCACAACAACCACCACAGCAACCACAACAACAACCACAACAACCACCACAACAACCACCACAACAACAACCACAACAACCACCACAACAACCACAACAACAACCACAACACAACCACAACAACAACCACAACAACAACCACAAAAACCACAACAACCACCACAACAACCACAAGTATTACAACAACCACCTCAGCAACCACAACAACAACAACCACAAGAACAACCACAACAACAACCACAACAACAACCACAACTACCACAACAACTACAACTACCACAAAAACAACCACAACTACCATAACTACCACAACTGCCACAACAACCATAACTACCACACCAACAACCACAACTACTACAACATCAATCACAACTACCACAACAAATACAACTACCACAACAACCACAACAACACCAACCACAGCAACAACCAAAACTACCACAACAGCCAACAAAACAACCACAACAACCACCACAACAAGCACAACAACAACCACCACAACAACCACAACAACAACCACAACAACAACAACAACAACCATAACAGCAACCACAACAACTACCACAACAACCACCAGAACAACCACAACTACCACAACAACCACCTCAGCAACCACAACAAGCACCTCAACAACCACCACAACAACCGCCACAACAACAACAACCACCACAACAACCACCACAACAACCACCACAACAACCACAACAACAACCACAACAACAACCACCACAACAACAACAAACACCACAACAACCACCACAACAACCACAACAACAACAACCACAACAACAACAACCACAACAACAACCACAGCAACAACCACAACAACAACAACCACAACAACAACCACAACAACAACGACAACAACAACCACCACAACAACCACCACAACAACCACCACAACCACAACAACAACCACAACAACAACCAACACAACAACCACCACAACAACCACCACAACCACAACAACAACCACAACAACAACCAAAACAACAACAACAACAACAACAACCAACACAACAACAACAACAACAACCACAACAACAACCACAACAACAACCACAACAACAACCACAACAACAACCACAACAACAACCACCACAACCACAACAACAACCACAACAACATCAACTACAATAACCACGACAACCCCCCCAACAACCACAACAACCACCACAACAACCACAACAACAACCACAACAACAACCACAACAACAACCATAACAATAACCACAACAACATCCACAACAACAACCAGAACAACAACCACAACAACAACCACAACAACAACCACAACAACAGCCAAAACAACCACAACAACCACAACAACAACCACAACAACAACCACAACAACAACCACAACAACCACAACAACAACCACAACAACCACAACAACCACAACAACAACAACAACAACCACAACAACAACCACAAAAACAACCACAACAACCACAACAACAACCACAACAACAACACCAACCACAACAGTAACAACCACAACAACAACCACAACAACCACATCAACAACCACAACAACAACCACAGCAACCACAACAACCACAACAACAACAACAACCACAACAACAACAACAACCACAACAACAACAACCACAGCAACAACAACCACAGCAACAACAACCACAACAACTACAACAAGAACCACAACCACAACCACAACAACAACCACAACAAACACAACCACAACCACAACAACCACAACAACAACAACAACAACCACAACAACAACAACCACAACAATCACAACAACAGCCACAACAACCACAACAACAACCACAACAACAACAACCACAACAATCACAACAACAACCACAACAACAACCACAACAACAACCACAAGAACAACCACAACCACAAGAACAACCACAACAATCACAACAACAGCCACAACAACCACAACAACAACCACAACCACAACAACCACAACAACAACCACAACAACCACAACAACAACCACAAGAGCCACAACAACCACAACAACAACCACAACAACAACCACAACAACAACCACAACCACAATAACAACCACAACAACCACAACAACAACAACCACAACAACAACCACAACAACAACCACAACAACAACCACAACAACAACCACAAGAACAACCACAACCACAAGAACAACCAAAACAACTACAACAACAACCACAACAACCACAACAACCACAAACACAACAACAACCACAACCACAACAACAACCACAACAACCACAACAACAACCACAACAACAACCACAACAACCACAACTGCAACAACAACCACAACAACCACAGCAACCACAACCACAACAACAACAACAACCACAACCACAACAACCACCACAACAACAACCACAACCGCAACAACAACCACAACCACAACAACCACAACATCCACAACCACAACAACAACCACATCAACCACAACAACAACCACAACAACAACCACAACAACCACAACAACCTCAACAACAACCACAACAACAACCACAACAACAACCACAACAACAACCACAACCACAACAACCACAACCACAACAACAACAGCAACAACCACAACAGCAACCACAACAACAACCACAACAACAACCACAACCACAACAACAACAACCACAACAACCACAACAACAACCACAACAACCACAACAACAACCACAACCACAACAACAACCACAACAACAACCACAACCACAACAACAACAACCACAACCACAACAACCACAACAACCACAACAACAACCACAACAACCACAACAACAACCACAACAACAACCACAACAACAACCACAACAACCACAACAACAACCACAACAACCACAACAACAACCACAACAACAACCACAACAACCACAACCACAACAACAACAACAACCACAAAAACCACAACAACAACCACAACAACAGCCACAACAACCACAACAACCACAACAACAACCACAACAACCACAACAACAGCCACAACAACCACAACAACAGCCACAACAACCACAATAACAACCACAACAACAACCACAACAACAACCACAACAACCACAACAACAACCACCACAACAACAACCACAACAACAACTATAACAACAACCACAACAACAACAACCACCACCACAACAACCACCACAACAACCACAACAACAACCACAACAACAACCACAACAACAACCACAACAACCACAACAACAACAACCACAACAACAACCACAACAACAACCACAACATCAACAACAACAACTACAACAACAACAACCACAACAACAACCACAACAACAACCACAACAACAACCACAACAACCACAACAACCACAACAACAACCACAACAACAACCACAACAACCACAACAATAACCACAACAACCAACACAACAACAACCACAACAACAACCAAAACAACAACCACAACAACAACCACAACAACAACAACCACAACAACAACAACAACAACCACAACAACAACAACAACAACAACAACAACAACAACAACAACAACAACAACCACAACAAACCCCACAACAACAACAACAACAACCACAACAACAACAACAACAACCACAACAACCACAACAACAACAACAACCACAACAACAACAACCACAACAACAACAACAACCACAACAACAACAACAACCACAACAACAACCACAACAACAACCACAACAACAACCACAACAACAACCACAACAACCACAACAACCACAACAACAACCACAACAACAACCACAACAACCACAACAACAACAACCACAACAACAACCACAACAACCACAACAACAACAACAACCACAACAACCACAACAACCACAACAACAACCACAACAACAACAACAACCACAACAACAACCACAACAACAACCACAACAACCACAACAACAACCACAACAACCACAACAACCACAACAACCACAACAACAACCACAACAACCACAACAACCACAACAACAACCACAACAACCACAACAACCACAACAACAACAACCACAACAACCACAACAACAACAACCACAACAACAACCACAACAACAACAACAACCACAACAACAACCACAACAACCACAACAACAACCACAACAACAACCACAACAACAACCACAACAACAACCACAACAACAACAACAACAACAACCACAACAACAACCACAACAACAAGAACAACAACAACAACAACAACAACAACAACAACAACAACAGCACCAACAACAACAACCACAACAACAACCACAACAACAACCACATCAACCACAACAACAACCACAGCAACAACCACAACAACAACCACATCAACCACAACAACAACCACATCAACCACAACAACAACCACAACAACAACCACAACAACAACCACAACAACAACCACAACAACAACCACAACAACAACCACAACAACCACAACAACAACCACAACAACAACCACAACAACAACAACAACAACCACTACAACAACCACAACAACCACTACAACAACCACTACAACAACCACTACAACAGCCACCACAACAACAACCACAACAACAACCACAACAACAACCACAACAACAATCACAACAACCACCACAAGAACCACTACAACAACCATTACAACAACCACCACAGCAACAATCACAACCACTGCAACAACCACAACAACAATCACTACAACAACCACTACAACAACCACTGCAACAACCACCACAACAACAACAACCACAACAACAACCACAGCAACAACCACAACAACCACCTCAACAGCCATCACAACCACAACAACAACCACAACAACAACCACAACAACAACAACCACAACAACAACAACAACAACAACAACCACAACAACAACCACAACAACAACCACAACAACAACCACAACAACAACCACAACAACAACCACAACAACAACCACAACAACAACAACCACAACAACAACCACAACAACAACCACAACAACAACCACAACAACAACCACAACAACAACCACAACAACAACCACAACTACCACTATCATCTCCCTGCTCTGCGTCTCAATTTATATTCACTAATTCTTTTGTAAATTTAAAAGACAAGAATAAATGAAAAAAAAAAATATACTTGAAAAAGAGAAATATCTTTCACTGACGATGGAAGGTTTAAAAGTCGAGAAGGTAATTTATCAAGGGAATCCTGCACGAGATAACAATTACACTCCCGGGAGGCGCCGCCGACAATGTAATTACCTAGGTCCAAAATATTTAGTTATTATCCTTAAAGGTCATAAAATGTTAGAATGGCGCCGGAGAATGACCCAAAATGTCAGGGAATGAAAACTGCGTCACTCACTGCGTCAGAGAAGGGAAACTGCGTCGCTCAGTGCGTCAGAGAATGGAAACTGTGTCAGTCACTGCGTCAGAGAAGGGAAACTGTGTCAGTCACTGCGTGAGAGAAGGGAAACTGCGTCATTCACTGCGTTAGGGAAGGGAAACTGCGTCACTCACTGCGTCAGAGAGGTTCCGGCGGAAGTCACTCACGCTACCACACTAACAAAACTAACCCTCATTTTTCATGTTATCGTTGCAACATTGCACAGCTCCTGACGATGCACCAAGACATGTGAAAGTACTTGAGCTAAAGTTTTCCTTAAAAACTCGAGAATGCTTCATCAGATCACCTTCAAATGTCGGAAGAGTTGAAATCAGTGCCACACCTGAGAATGATTCAACGGGCAGGCTTCAAACTATTTTGATCATTGGTGAGGTTTGCATTGTCTCAATTTGTCGGTTTTATTAAACAAATGGAAATATTGTTTAATATTCAGCCACTGGAGAATGCCTCTTCCGATCGACTTCAAACCTATAATACATAAATAGAGAAGGCTAATACCATATATGTTCTGGCTGTGTAGGGGCAAATTTACTAATAAATTTATAAAATTAGACTTGAGATGGTTGGATACAAAGCAATATCTGGAGAATGTCTTTACTGGATGGCTTCAAACTTAGAGGAAAGTTAGAAATTGAAGTGAGCACTGAAGGAGGCGAGCAGCGCCAGGAGTAATGGGAGCCAACAATGTTCGATCCAGGGAAAGGCAGGAATCGTGACACTTCTCTAGACAGCTAGAATACAGTTGGTTAAGACAGCTAGACTAACAGCTGGTCAGGACAGCTAGACTAACAGCTGGTCAGGACAGCTAGACTAACAGCTGGTCAAGACTCCTAGACTAACAGCTGGTCAAGACAGCTAGACTAACAGCTGGTCAAGACAGCTAGACTAACAGCTGGTCAAGACAGCTAGACTGACACCTGGTCAAGACAGCTAGACTAACAGCTGGTCAAGACAGCTAGACTAACAGCCATTCAAGACAGCTAGACTAACAGCTGGTCAAGACTGGTAGACTAACAGCTGGTCAAGACTCCTAGACTAACAGCTGGTCAAGACAGCTAGACTAACAGCTGGTCAAGACAGCTAGACTAACAGCTGGTCAAGACTGCTAGACTAACAGCTGGTCAAGACAGCTAGACTAACAGCTGGTCAACACAGCTAGACTAACAGCTGGTCAAGACAGCTAGACTAACAGCTGGTCAAGACAGCTAGACTAACAGCTGGTCAAGACAGCTAGACTAACAGCAGGTCAAGACAGCTAGACTAACAGCTGGTCAACACAGCTAGACTAACAGCTGGCCAAGACAGCTAGACTAACAGCTGGTCAAGAAAGCTAGACTAACAGCTGGTCAAGAGAGCTAGACTAACAGCTGGTCAAGACAGCTAGACTAACAGCTGCTCAAGACAGCTAGACTAACAGCTGGTCAGGACAGCTAGACTAACAGCTGGTCAAGACAGCTAGACTAACAGCTGGTCAACACAGCTAGACTAACAGCTGGTCAAGACATCTAGACTAACAGCTGGTCAAAACAGCTAGACTAACAGCTGGTCAAGACAGCTAGACTAACAGTAGGTCAGGACAGCTAGACTAACAGCTGGTCAAGACAGCTAGACTAACAGCTGGTCAAGACAGCTAGACTAACAGTTGGTCAAGAGAGCTAGCCTAACAGCTGGTCAAGACAGCTTGACTAACAGCTGGTCAAGACAGCTAGACTAACAGCTGGCCAAGAGAGCTAGACTAACAGCTGGTCAAGACGGCTAGACTAACAGCTGGCCAAGAGAGCTAGACTAACAGCTGGTCAAGACAGCTAAAATAACAGCTGGCCAAGAGAGCTAGACTAACAGCTGGTTAAGACAGCTAAACTAACAGCTAGTCAAGACAGCTAGGCTAACAGCTGGTCAAGACAGCTAGACTAACAGCTGGTCAAGACATCTAGACTAACAGCTGGTCAAGAAAGCTAGACTAACAGCTGGTCAAGACAGCTAGACTAAGAGCTGGTCAAGACAGCTAGACTAACAGCTGCTCAAGACAGCTAGACTAACAGCTGGTCAGGACAGCTAGACTAACAGCTGGTCAAGACAGCTAGACTAACAGCTGGTCAACACAGCTAGACTAACTGCTGGTCAAGACAGCTAGACTAACAGCTGGTCAAAACAGCTAGACTAACAGCTGGTCAAGACAGCTAGACTAACAGCTGGTCAGGACAGCTAGACTAACAGCTGGTCAAGACAGCTAGACTAACAGCTGGTCAAGACAGCTAGACTAACAGTTGGTCAAGAGAGCTAGACTAACAGCTGGTCAAGACAGCTTGACTAACAGCTGGTCAAGACAGCTAGACTAAGAGCTGGCCAAGAGAGCTAGACTAACAGCTGGTCAAGACAGCTAAAATAACAGCTGGCCAAGAGAGCTAGACTAACAGCTGGTTAAGACAGCTAAACTAACAGCTAGTCAAGACAGCTAGGCTAACAGCTGGTCAAGACAGCTAGACTAACAGCTGGTCAAGACAGCTTGACTAACAGCTGGTCAAGACAGCTAGACTAACAGCTGGTCAAGACTGCTAGACTAACAGCAGGTCAAGACAGCTAGACTAACAGCTGGTCAAGACTGCTAGACTAACAGCTGATCAAGACTGCTAGACTAACAGCTGGTCAAGACTGCTAGACTAACAGCTGGTCAAGACAGCTAGACTAACAGCTAGTCAAGATAGCTATAGACAAACAGCTGCTCAAGACAGCTAGACTAACAGCTGGTCAAGACTGCTAGACTAACAGCTGGTCAAGACAGCTAGACTAACAGCTGGTCAAGACTGCTAGACTAACAGCTGGTCAAGACAACTAGACTAACAGCTGGTCAAGACAACTAGACTAACAGCTGGTCAAGACTGCTAGACTAACAGCTGGTCAAGACAACTAGACTAACAGCTGGTCAAGACTGCTAGACTAACAGCTGGTCAAGACAACTAGACTAACAGCTGGTCAAGACACACATACTAACAGTTGTTAACACATCAACATATATTTGCCCAGAGCAGCTGTTTAGAGGTGCTTAGCACAGTTAGTGAAGGTGAACACAGTGAAGTTCAACACAGTTAGTGGAGGTCAACACAGTTAGTGGAGGTCAACACAGTTAGTGGAGGTCAACACAGTTAGTGGAGGTCAACACAGTTAGTGGAGGTCAACACAGTTAGTGGAGGTCAAAACAGTTAGTGGAGGTCAACAAAGTTAGTGGAGTTCAACACAGTTAGTGGAGGTCAACACAGTTAGTGGAGGTCAAAACAGTTAATGGAGGTCAACACAGTTAGTGGAGGTCAACACAGTTAGTGGAGGTCAACAAAGTTAGTGGAGTTCAACACAGTTAGTGGAGTTCAACACAGTTAGTGGAGGTAAACACAGTTAGTGGAGGTCAAAACAGTTAGTGGAGGTCACCACAGTTAGTGGAGGTCACCACAGTTAGTGGAGGTCAACACAGTTAGTGGAGGTCAACACAGTTAGTGGAGGTCACCACAGTTAGTGGAGGTCAACGCAGTTAGTGGAGGTCAAAACAGTTAGTGGAGGTCACCACAGTTAGTGGAGGTCAACACAGTTAGTGGAGGTCAACACAGTTAGTGGAGGTCAACATAGTGGAGGTCAACAGAGTTAGTGGAGTTCAACACAGTTAGTGGAGGTAAACACAGTTAGTGGAGGTCAAAACAGTTAGTGGAGGTCAAAACAGTTAATGGAGGTCACCACAGTTAGTGGAGGTCAACAGAGTTAGTGGAGGTCTACACAGTTAGTGGAGGTCAAAACAGTTAGTGGAGGTCAACACAGTTAGTGGAGGTCAACACAGTTAGTGGAGGTCAAAACAGTTAGTGGAGGTCAACACAGTTAGTGGAGGTCAACACAGTTAGTGGAGGTCAAAACAGTTAGTGGAGGTGAACACAGTTAGTGGAGGTGAACACAGTGGAGGTGAACACAGTTAGTGGAGGTGAACACAGATAGTGGAGATGAGCACAGTTAGTTTAGGTGAACAAAGTTAGTGGAGGTCAACACAGTTAGTGGAGGTCAACACAGTGGAGGTCAACACAGTGGAGGTCAACACAGTTAGTGGAGGTCAACACAGTTAGTGGAGGTCAACACAGTGGAGATCAACACAGTTAGTGGAGGTCAACACAGTGGAGGTCAACGCAGTGGAGGTCAACACAGTGGAGATCAACACACTTAGTGGAGGTCAACACAGTGGAGGTCAACACAGTAGAGGTCAACACAGTGGAGGTCATCAAAGTGGAGGTCACACAGTGGAGGTCAACATAGTGGAGGTCAAAACAGTGGAGATCAACGCAGTGGAGGTCAATACAGTGGAGGTCAACACAGTGGAGGTCAACGTAGTGGAGGTCAACACAGTGGAGGTCAACACAGTGGAGATCAACACAGTGGAGGTCAACACAGTGGAGGTCAACACAGTGGAGGTCAACACAGTGGAGGTCAACACAGTGGAGGTCAACACAGTGGAGGACAACACAGTTAGTGGAGGTCAACATAGTGGAGGTCAACACAGTGGAGGTCAACACAGTGGAGGTCAACACAGTGGAGGACAACACAGTTAGTGGAGGTCAAAAGAGTGGAGGTCAACACAGTAGAGGTCAACACAGTGGAGGTGAACACAGTGGAGGTCAACACAGTGGAGGTCAACACAGTGGAGGTCAACACAGTGGAGGTGAACACAGTGGAGGTGAACACAGTGGAGGTGAACACAGTGGAGGTCAACACAGTGGAGGTCAACACAGTGGAGGTCAACACAGTGGAGTTCAACACAGTGGAGGTCAACACAGTAGAGGTCAACACAGTTAGTGGAGGTCAACACAGTGGAGGTCAACACAGTGGAGGTCAACACAGTGGAGGTCAACACAGTGGAGGTCAACACAGTGGAGGACAACACAGTTAGTGGAGGTCAACAGAGTGGAGGTCAACACAGTGGAGGTCAACACAGTGGAGGTCAACACAGTGGAGGACAACACAGTTAGTGGAGGTCAACAGAGTGGAGGTCAACACAGTAGAGGTCAACACAGTGGAGGTGAACACAGTGGAGGTCAACATAGTGGAGGTCAACACAGTGGAGGTGAACACAGTGGAGGTCAACACAGTGGAGGACAACACAGTTAGTGGAGGTCAACAGAGTGGAGGTCAACACAGTAGAGGTCAACACAGTGGAGGTGAACACAGTGGAGGTCAACATAGTGGAGGTCAACACAGTGGAGGTGAACACAGTGGAGGTGAACACAGTGGAGGTGAACACAGTGGAGGTCAACACAGTGGAGGTCAACACAGTGGAGGTCAACACAGTGGAGGTCAACACAGTGGAGTTCAACACAGTGGAGGTCAACACAGTAGAGGTCAACACAGTTAGTGGAGGTCAACACAGTGGAGGTCAACACAGTGGAGGTCAACACAGTGGAGGTCAACACAGTGGAGGTCAACACAGTGGAGATCAACACAGTGGAGGTCAACACAGAGGAGGTCAACACAGTTAGTGGAGGTCAACACAGTGGAGGTCAACACTGTGGAGATCAACAGAGTGGAGGTCAAAGCAGTGGAGGTCAACAAAGTTGATGTCAACGCAGTGGAGGTCAACACGGTGGAGGTCAACACAGTGGAGGTGAACATAGTGGAGGTCAACACAGTGGAGGTCAACACAGTGGAGATCAACACAGTTAGTGGAGGTCAACACAGTGGAGATCAACACAGTGGAGGTCAACACAGTGGAGATCAGCACAGTTGAGGTCAACAGCGTGGAGGTCAACACAGTGGAGATCAACACAGTGGAGGTCAACACAGTGGAGGTCAACACAGTGGAGGTCAACAAAGTGGAGGTCAACAAAGTGGAGGTCAACACAGTGGAGGTCAACACAGTGGAGGTCAGCACAGTGGAGGTCAACAAAGTGGAGGTCAACACAGTGGAGGTCAACACAGTGGAGGTCAACACAGTGGAGGTCAACACAGTGGAGGTCAACACAGTGGAGGTCAACACAGTGGAGGTCAACACAGTGGAGGTCAACACAGTGGAGGTCAACACAGTGCAGGTCAACACAGTGGAGGTCAACACAGTGGAGGTCAACACAGTTAGTGGAGGTCAACACAGTGGAGGTCAACACAGTAGAGGTCAACACAGTGGAGGTCAACACAGTGGAGGTCAACACAGTGGAGGTCAACACAGTGGAGATCAACACAGTGGAGGTCAACACAGTGGAGATCAACACAGTTAGTGGAGGTCAACACAGTGGAGGTCAACACAGTGGAGGTCAACACTGTGGAGGTCAACACAGTGGAGGTCAACAGAGCGAAGGTCAACACAGTGGAGGTCAACACAGTGGAGGTCAACACAGTGGAGGTCAACACAGTGGAGGTCAACACAGTGGAGGTCAACACAGTGGAGGTCAACACAGTGGAGGTCAGCACAGTGGAGGTCAACACAGTGGAGGTCAACACAGTGGAGGTCAACACAGTGGAGGTCAACACAGTGGAGGTCAACACAGTGGAGGTCAACACAGTGGAGGTCAACACAGTGGAGGTCAACACAGTGGAGGTCAACACAGTGGAGGTCAACACAGTGAAGGTCAACACAGTGGAGGTCAACACAGTGGAGGTCAACACAGTGGAGGTCAACAGAGTGAAGGTCAACACAGTAGAGGTCAACACAGTGGAGGTCAACACAGTGGAGGTCAACACAGTGGAGGTCAACACAGTGGAGGTCAACACAGTGGAGGTGAACACAGTGGAGGTGAACACAGTGGAGGTCAACACAGTGGAGGTCAACACAGTGGAGGTCAACACAGTGGAGGTCAACACAGTGGAGGTCAACACAGTGGAGGTCAACACAGTGCAGGTCGACACAGTAGAGGTCAACACAGTTAGTGGAGGTCAACACAGTGGAGGTCAACACAGTGGAGGTCAACACATTTAGTGGAGGTCAACACAGTGGAGGTCAACACAGTGGAGATCAACACAGTGGAGGTCAACACAGAGGAGGTCAACACAGTTATTGGAGGTCAACACAGTGGAGGTCAACACTGTGGAGATCAACACAGTTAGTGGAGGTCAACAGAGTGGAGGTCAAAGCAGTGGAGGTCAACAAAGTTGATGTCAACGCAGTGGAGGTCAACACGGTGGAGGTCAACACAGTGGAGGTGAACATAGTGGAGGTCAACACAGTGGAGGTCAACACAGTGGAGATCAACACAGTTAGTGGAGGTCAACACAGTGGAGATCAACACAGTGGAGGTCAACACAGTGGAGATCAGCACAGTTGAGGTCAACAGCGTGGAGGTCAACACAGTGGAGATCAACACAGTGGAGGTCAACACAGTGGAGGTCAACACAGTGGAGGTCAACAAAGTGGAGGTCAACAAAGTGGAGGTCAACACAGTGGAGGTCAACACAGTGGAGGTCAGCACAGTGGAGGTCAACAAAGTGGAGGTCAACACAGTGGAGGTCAACACAGTGGAGGTCAGCACAGTGGAGGTCAACACAGTGGAGGTCAACACAGTGGAGGTCAACACAGTGGAGGTCAACACAGTGGAGGTCAACACAGTGGAGGTCAACACAGTGAAGGTCAACACAGTGGAGGTCAACACAGTGGAGGACAACACAGTTAGTGGAGGTCAACAGAGTGGAGGTCAACACAGTAGAGGTCAACACAGTGGAGGTCAGCACAGTGGAGGTCAACACAGTGGAGGTCAACACAGTGGAGATCAGCACAGTGGAGGTGAACACAGTGGAGGACAACACAGTTAGTGGAGGTCAACAGAGTGGAGGTCAACACAGTAGAGGTCAACACAGTGGAGGTGAACACAGTGGAGGTCAACATAGTGGAGGTCAACACAGTGGAGGTGAACACAGTGGAGGTGAACACAGTGGAGGTGAACACAGTGGAGGTCAACACAGTGGAGGTCAACACAGTGGAGGTCAACACAGTGGAGTTCAACACGGTGGAGGTCAACACAGTAGAGGTCAACACAGTTAGTGGAGGTCAACAAAGTGGAGGTCAACACAGTGGAGGTCAACACAGTGGAGGTCAGCACAGTGGAGGTCAACACAGTGGAGGTCAACACAGTGGAGATCAGCACAGTGGAGGTGAACACAGTGGAGGTCAACATAGTGGAGGTCAACACAGTGGAGGTGAACACAGTGGAGGTGAACACAGTGGAGGTGAACACAGTGGAGGTCAACACAGTGGAGGTCAACACAGTGGAGGTCAACACAGTGGAGGTCAACACAGTGGAGTTCAACACGGTGGAGGTCAACACAGTAGAGGTCAACACAGTTAGTGGAGGTCAACACAGTGGAGGTCAACACAGTGGAGATCAACACATTTAGTGGAGGTCAACACAGTGGAGGTCAACACAGTGGAGATCAACACAGTGGAGGTCAACACAGAGGAGGTCAACACAGTTATTGGAGGTCAACACAGTGGAGGTCAACACTGTGGAGATCAACACAGTTAGTGGAGGTCAACAGAGTGGAGGTCAAAGCAGTGGAGGTCAACAAAGATGATGTCAACGCAGTGGAGGTCAACACAGTGGAGATCAACACAGTGGAGGTCAACACAGAGGAGGTCAACACAGTTATTGGAGGTCAACACAGTGGAGGTCAACACTGTGGAGATCAACACAGTTAGTGGAGGTCAACAGAGTGGAGGTCAAAGCAGTGGAGGTCAACAAAGTTGATGTCAACGCAGTGGAGGTCAACACGGTGGAGGTCAACACAGTGGAGGTGAACATAGTGGAGGTCAACACAGTGGAGGTCAACACAGTGGAGATCAACACAGTTAGTGGAGGTCAACACAGTGGAGATCAACACAGTGGAGGTCAACACAGTGGAGATCAGCACAGTTGAGGTCAACAGCGTGGAGGTCAACACAGTGGAGATCAACACAGTGGAGGTCAACACAGTGGTCAACACAGTGGAGGTCAACAAAGTGGAGGTCAACAAAGTGGAGGTCAACACAGTGGAGGTCAACACAGTGGAGGTCAGCACAGTGGAGGTCAACAAAGTGGAGGTCAACACAGTGGAGGTCAACACAGTGGAGGTCAACACAGTGGAGGTCAACACAGTGGAGGTCAACACAGTGGAGGTCAACACAGTGGAGGTCAACACAGTGGAGGTCAACACAGTGGAGGTCAACACAGTGAAGGTCAACACAGTGAAGGTCAACACAGTGGAGGTCAACACAGTGGAGGTCAACACAGTGGAGGTCAACACAGTGGAGGTCAACACAGTGAAGGTCAACACAGTGAAGGTCAACACAGTGGAGGTCAACACAGTGAAGGTCAACAGAGTGAAGGTCAACACAGTGGAGGTCAACACAGTGAAGGTCAACACAGTGGAGGTCAACACAGTGAAGGTCAACACAGTGAAGGTCAACACAGTGGAGGTCAACACAGTGAAGGTCAACACAGTGGAGGTCAACACAGTGAAGGTCAACACAGTGGAGGTCAACACAGTGAAGGTCAACACAGTGGAGGTCAACACAGGAAGGTCACACTGTCACCTCAACAAACACCCCAAAAACACAAACTACAACACGAAGAACAAAAGCAGAAACAAAAGACTATCTGAATACTTTCTTGAAGACATTATTTATATTTGGTGAAGAAATGCAGAAAAATATTCCAGTCAATCATGACAAAATTTTCAAGAATTTGTTACTTTTATTAATACAATAATAAAGCCAACTTTGTTAGTCTTTTATTAGAGTTAATGCTACTACAAATTGTGTTACTTTGTTGATACTGCTGAGAATTTTTCTGAGTGTCAGCATTGATGGTGTTTATGTAGCTGAGGAAGTGAAATGGTTCCCCTCAGCTACCGTGAGTGATGGCTCTCACGAGTACCAACAAATTTAATAAGATAAAATAGGCTACGTTGGAATTTTTAACCCGGAGTAGGGAGGACTGACCACATAGGGTAACTCAAGTCAATGCGTCAGCGAGGACTGTTTGTCTTATATCCATTGTGGTCCTACAGTCCTGTGCCCCAGGATGTGACCCACATCAGTCGACTAACACCCAGGTACATACTTACTGCTAGGTGAACAGTGACAGTAGGTGTAAGAAAACATATCCAAAGGACATTCAGTGTGTGAGGAGAGAGCGTTGTCTGCCAGGCCACGGACAGATGGTAAGACTGTGTGGACCAGCATTAAACTGGTGGCTGATTAGTGACCACATGCCATGGTATCCCTCAGTCAGGCATACTGAAGCCTGTAGTGCACTTTGTTTAACATACACAGAAGCTTCCCTAGGTTAGGTTAGGTAAAATCGGTCAAGTAAACAGGACTCGTGTTTCCTAACCCGCCACTGAAGTTTTTAGTTATGTAACCGAGGCCTTCCACTGGCTTACTACTCCATCACTTTCAACATTAAGGTTGAACTAAGGTTCCCTAGCACTTGTACCTAGCAGGTGGTGAGAGACAGTTAGTTATGGTGGGGTGAAGGTTTATGTGGGGTAAAGAATATGTGCAGCTCTTTCAGTTATTATTATTTTGAGACTATTATCATTTATTATTGTTATGAGACTAAAGAATCCTGCTGAATATATCCAACAATTGCTCATGTGTCTTGTTTCCTGAATTTAATTTTTGACTGAGAGATAATTGCTCTTAAAAACACTTCCCTCGTGAATACCTTTGTGTTGTTTTTCGATATACGTCTCTGTGCAGCAACGCAGCATTTAATGAGTACTGTTGTCTAGCAGTCAGTGAGTCAGAGAGGCTGTGAGCTGTGAAAAACATTTTTCCAGGACTTAATTAATGGAGAATCTTGAAAGGAAAATGTGTTGATCAACACTAGCCAGTGACCTGGATGGTTCCAGACGTCTGGAAGACCATCAAAGACAGCATCCAGCCTTCACCGCCTCCACACTTCTGAGACTACAACCATGAATCACGAAACTGTTGTGAGAGATGTCTGAAGGATGACTTCTGAGATTATTAGAATTAAAGGAGAATTATAGTTGCACGTCACCTGTACAACACTAGAAACCTGTCAACCACACGAGGCTCATTAAGGCTCCACGTCACCTGTACAACACTAGATACCTGTCAACCACACGAGGCTCATTAAGACTCCACGTCACCTGTACAACACTAGATACCTGTCAACCACACGAGGCTCATTAAGGCTCCACGTCACCTGTACAACACTAGATACCTGTCAACCACACGAGGCTCATTAAGGCTCCACGTCACCTGTACAACACTAGATACCTGTCAACCACACGAGGCTCATTAAGGCTCCACGTCACCTGTACAACACTAGATACCTGTCAACCACACGAGGCTCATTAAGGCTCCACGTCACCTGTACAACACTAGATACCTGTCAACCACACGAGGCTCATTAAGACTCCACGTCACCTGTACAACACTAGATACCTGTCAACCACACGAGGCTCATTAAGGCTCCACGTCACCTGTACAACACTAGATACCTGTCAACCACACGAGGCTCATTAAGGCTCCACGTCACCTGTACAACACTAGATACCTGTCAACCACACGAGGCTCATTAAGACTCCACGTCACCTGTACAACACTAGATACCTGTCAACCACACGAGGCTCATTAAGACTCCACGTCACCTGTACAACACTAGATACCTGTCAACCACACGAGGCTCATTAAGGCTCCACGTCACCTGTACAACACTAGATACCTGTCGACCACACGAGGCTCATTAAGGCTCCACGTCACCTGTACAACACTAGAAACCTGTCGACCACACGAGGCTCATTAAGGCTCCACGTCACCTGTACAACACTAGATACCTGTCAACCACACGAGGCTCATTAAGGCTCCACGTCACCTGTACAACACTAGATACCTGTCAACCACACGAGGCTCATTAAGGCTCCACGTCACCTGTACAACACTAGATACCTGTCAACCACACGAGGCTCATTAAGACTCCACGTCACCTGTACAACACTAGATACCTGTCAACCACACGAGGCTCATTAAGGCTCCACGTCACCTGTACAACACTAGATACCTGTCAACCACACGAGGCTCATTAAGGCTCCACGTCACCTGTACAACACTAGATACATGTCGACCACACGAGGCTCATTAAGACTCCACGTCACCTGTACAACACTAGAAACCTGTCAACCACACGAGGCTCATTAATGCTCCACGTCACCTGTACAACACTAGATACCTGTCAACCACACGAGGCTCATTAAGGCTCCACGTCACCTGTACAACACTAGATACCTGTCAACCACACGAGGCTCATTAAGGCTCCACGTCACCTGTACAACACTAGAAACCTGTCAACCACACGAGGCTCATTAAGACTCCACGTCACCTGTACAACACTAGATACCTGTCGACCACACGAGGCTCATTAAGACTCCACGTCACCTGTACAACACTAGATACCTGTCGACCACACGAGGCTCATTAAGACTCCACGTCACCTGTACAACACTAGATACCTGTCAACCACACGAGGCTCATTAAGGCTCCACGTCACCTGTACAACACTAGATACCTGTCAACCACACGAGGCTCATTAAGGCTCCACGTCACCTGTACAACACTAGATACCTGTCAACCACACGAGGCTCATTAAGGCTCCACGTCACCTGTACAACACTAGATACCTGTCAACCACACGAGGCTCATTAAGACTCCACGTCACCTGTACAACACTAGATACCTGTCGACCACACGAGGCTCATTAAGACTCCACGTCACCTGTACAACACTAGATACCTGTCGACCACACGAGGCTCATTAAGACTCCACGTCACCTGTACAACACTAGATACCTGTCAACCACACGAGGCTCATTAAGACTCCACGTCACCTGTACAACACTAGATACCTGTCGACCACACGAGGCTCATTAAGACTCCACGTCACCTGTACAACACTAGATACCTGTCAACCACACGAGGCTCATTAAGGCTCCACGTCACCTGTACAACACTAGATACCTGTCGACCACACGAGGCTCATTAAGACTCCACGTCACCTGTACAACACTAGAAACCTGTCAACCACACGAGGCTCATTAAGGCTCCACGTCACCTGTACAACACTAGATACCTGTCGACCACACGAGACTCATTAAGACTCCACGTCACCTGTACAACACTAGATACCTGTCAACCACACGAGGCTCATTAAGGCTCCACGTCACCTGTACAACACTAGATACCTGTCGACCACACGAGGCTCATTAAGACTCCACGTCACCTGTACAACACTAGAAACCTGTCAACCACACGAGGCTCATTAAGGCTCCACGTCACCTGTACAACACTAGATACCTGTCGACCACACGAGGCTCATTAAGACTCCACGTCACCTGTACAACACTAGATACCTGTCAACCACACGAGGCTCATTAAGGCTCCACGTCACCTGTACAACACTAGATACCTGTCAACCACACGAGGCTCATTAAGACTCCACGTCACCTGTACAACACTAGATACCTGTCAACCACACGAGGCTCATTAAGACTCCACGTCACCTGTACAACACTAGATACCTGTCAACCACACGAGGCTCATTAAGGCTCCACGTCACCTGTACAACACTAGATACCTGTCGACCACACGAGGCTCATTAAGACTCCACGTCACCTGTACAACACTAGATACCTGTCAACCACACGAGGCTCATTAAGGCTCCACGTCACCTGTACAACACTAGATACCTGTCGACCACACGAGGCTCATTAAGACTCCACGTCACCTGTACAACACTAGATACCTGTCAACCACACGAGGCTCATTAAGGCTCCACGTCACCTGTACAACACTAGATACCTGTCAACCACACGAGGCTCATTAAGGCTCCACGTCACCTGTACAACACTAGATACCTGTCGACCACACGAGGCTCATTAAGACTCCACGTCACCTGTACAACACTAGATACCTGTCAACCACACGAGGCTCATTAAGGCTCCACGTCACCTGTACAACACTAGATACCTGTCGACCACACGAGGCTCATTAAGACTCCACGTCACCTGTACAACACTAGATACCTGTCAACCACACGAGGCTCATTAAGGCTCCACGTCACCTGTACAACACTAGATACCTGTCAACCACACGAGGCTCATTAAGGCTCCACGTCACCTGTACAGCAATAGATACCTGTCGACCACACGAGGCTCATTAAGACTCCACGTCACCTGTACAACACTAGATACCTGTCAACCACACGAGGCTCATTAAGGCTCCACGTCACCTGTACAACACTAGATACCTGTCAACCACACGAGTCTCATTAAGACTCCACGTCACCTGTACAACACTAGAAACCTGTCAACCACACGAGGCTCATTAAGGCTCCACGTCACCTGTACAACACTAGATACCTGTCAACCACACGAGGCTCATTAAGACTCCACGTCACCTGTACAACACTAGATACCTGTCAACCACACGAGGCTCATTAAGACTCCACGTCACCTGTACAACACTAGATACCTGTCAACCACACGAGGCTCATTAAGACTCCACGTCACCTGTACAATATCAGTCAAGAATTCTTTATTGCCAAGCTTAGGAATAGAATTCACATTCAATTATTTATACATTCTTGGGAAAACTGGAAATACCCACATGTAGAGAGAACATCTCTGTAGAGACTATTTATCTCCCTCAGAGATCGTCATCGCTGAAGAAGAGATCTCAGAAGTATAGGACATGTACAGAACATTTCCTTGTGTTTCTATTTGTCTCTTTCTAAGCAGTTTTTCCATACATTTTGATATTTTACATTATTCTACTGTATATACCGTTCTATGTATATACCCTTCTATATATATACCCTTCTATGTATATACCCTTCTATGTATATACCCTTCTATATATATACCCTTCTATGTATATACCCTTCTATGTATATACCCTTCTATGTATATACCCTTCTATGTATATACCCTTCTATGTATATACCCTTCTATGTATATACCCTTCTATGTATATACCCTTCTATGTATATACCCTTCTATGTATATACCCTTCTATGTATATACCCTTCTATGTATACACATTCCTGCTCTGATTAGCAAAGAGAGTACAGTGTAGCAAAGTAGTTACAGTGTAGCAAAGTAGTTACGATACAGTGTAGCAAAGTAGTACGATATAGCAAAGTCAGTGTAGCAAAGTAGTTACGATACAGTGTAGAAGAGTAGTTACGATACAGTGTAGCAAAGTAGTTACGATACAGTGTAGCAAAGTAGTTACGATACAGTGTAGCAAAGTAGTTACGATGCAGTGTAGCAAAGTAGTTACGATACAGTGTAGCAAAGTAGTACGATACAGTTACGATGCAGTGTAGCAAAGTAGTTACGATGCAGTGTAGCAAAGTAGTTACGATGCAGTGTAGCAACGATACAGTGTAGCAAAGTAGTAGTAGTTACGATACGATACAGTGTAGCAAAGTAGTTACGATACAGTGTAGCAGAGTAGTTACGATACAGTGTAGCAGTGTAGCAAAGTAGTTACGACGATACAGTGTAGCAAAGTAGTTACGATGCAGTGTAGCAAAGTAGTTACGATACAGTGTAGCAAAGTAGTACGATACAGTGTAGTACGAGTTACGCAGTGTAGCGATACAGTGTAGCAAAGTAGTTACGATACAGTGTAGCAAAGTAGTTACGATACAGTGTAGCAAAGTAGTTACGATACAGTGTAGCAAAGTAGTTACGATGCAGTGTAGCAAAGTAGTTACGATGCAGTGTAGCAAAGTAGTTACGATGCAGTGTAGCAAAGTAGTTACGATGCAGTGTAGCAAAGTAGTTACGATGCAGTGTAGCAAAGTAGTTACGATACAGTGTAGCAAAGTAGTTACGATGCAGTGTAGCAAAGTAGTTACGATGCAGTGTAGCAAAGTAGTTACGATGCAGTGTAGCAAAGTAGTTACGATACAGTGTAGCAAAGTAGTTACGATACAGTGTAGCAAAGTAGTTACGATACAGTGTAGCAAAGTAGTTACGATACAGTGTAGCAAAGTAGTTACGATACAGTGTAGCAAAGTAGTTACGATACAGTGTAGCAAAGTAGTTACGATACAGTGTAGCAAAGTAGTTACGATACAGTGTAGCAAAGTAGTTACGATACAGTGTAGCAAAGTAGTTACGATACAGTGTAGCAAAGTAGTTACGATACAGTGTAGCAAAGTAGTTACGATACAGTGTAGCAAAGTAGTTACGATACAGTGTAGCAAAGTAGTTACGATACAGTGTAGCAAAGTAATTACAATAGTAATATGTCAAAAAAATAATTTAAATTTTTCTAAGTCCACCAGGAAAGAAATCAGAAATTGAATTATATATGAAGATTAAAAGTTGACAAGGGGATGGATATCTGTAACTCTGGATCTTCCGCACTTTCGTGCGTCGTCAGGAGCTATGCACTGTTATAACACTAACAACTGATAAGAGGAGAAATTCTCTGAGGCAAGACAAAAGTGTATCAGCTGCAGTAGTGTCACAGTGAGAGGGTTTCAGGGGTCAACACCCCCGCGGCCCGGTCTGTGACCAGGCCTCATGGTGGATCGGGGCCTGATAAACCAGAGTGTTACTGTTGGTAGCACGCAATCCAACCTATGAACCACAGCCCGGCTGGTCAGGTACTGACTTTAGGTGCCTGTCCAGTGCCTTCTCGAAGACAGTCAGAGGTCTATTGGTAATCCCCCTTATGTATGCTGGGAGGCAGGTGAACAGTCTAGGCCCCTGACACTTATTGTGTTGTCTCCTGTCGTGCTAGTAGCGTCCCTGCTTTTCATTAGGGGATATTGCATCGTCTGC
Organism: Cherax quadricarinatus; assembly: GCF_038502225.1. Taxonomy (NCBI): domain Eukaryota; kingdom Metazoa; phylum Arthropoda; class Malacostraca; order Decapoda; family Parastacidae; genus Cherax; species Cherax quadricarinatus. Next base: position 57,541,067 of record NC_091301.1, on the reverse strand, counting down.
CGAGTCTTTTGCTTTCATAGGGAGTGATTGTCATGTAAGGCCTAGTGTTGAAGGGTACAGTTAAGAGGAGACTACAGCATTATTGGCAACACAGGATGTCATGTTATTGGTAGGAACAGCATCCTTGGCATTATAGGATGCCAAATTTTGTGGCATCCTATGATGCCGCCATTGGGGACACAACATCCCCGGCCCAAGGAGATGTCACCTTATTAGTTGGTACAGCATTCTTGGCATCATAGGATGTCAGGTTATTAGCGGGTACAGCATCCTTTGATGCGAGATGTTACATGTCATACAGCATCCTTGGACCTGAGAGATGTTATCTTACTGGTGGGAACAGCATCCTGGGCCTCCGGAGTTATCTTACTAGTGACAACAGCATCCCTGGATCTGTGAGATGGTATTGACTTGATTCCCAAGTTTTCTATTATCCCACCTCTTCTCTCCCATTTTTCTCTCTCCTTTCTTTCTAGCTCCCTCACCCCTTCCTTCCCCTCCTCCCTCTTTCTCCATCCCCTCCCATCTCCTTCCTCCCTCTCTCACCCCTACCTTCCCGTGAAAACTTTGCAGTTAGTTTACACGGAGCGTGAGTGCACATTAACGAGCAGGTCAAGCAATCACAATTACTTATGCTGATTGTTCCCTAGGTAATTACTGGCGGGGAAATTTTTACAGGAAGGGAGAGAATTTTTATCCCTAAATGTTTATGTTAATTGTTGTTGTTGTAGAAGTAATAGTACCTTATTTTGCTGCTGCTGTTCTGTCAGGCTGTTGTTGCTGCTGTATGGTTTTATTATTGATAATGTTGTTGTTGTAGTTGCTGCTTTTGTTTTTGTTTTAGGCTGTTCTTGTTGTCTTTAGTCTTTTTTGTTGTAATAATAATAATAATAATAATAATAATAATAATAATAATAATAATAATAATAATAATAATAATAATAATAATTATTATTATTATTATTATTATTATTATTATTATTATTATTATTATTATTATTATTATTATTATTATTATTATTATTATTATTATTATTATTATTATTATTGACTTGGTCGTCAAGACCACACTGGTAGTCCAGCAACACTGTGTTACACAGACCTGGTTTTCAAGGCGTGGTCACAGACCGGGCCGCGGGGGCATTGACCCCCGGAACTCTCTCCAGGTAAACTCCAGGTAAACTGGTGGTCCAATAATACTGTCATACACTGACCTGGTCTTCAAGACAACACTGGTGAACCAGCAACACTGTGATACACTGACCTGGTCTTCAAGACAACACTGGTGAACCAGCAACACTGTGATACACTGACTTGGTCTTTAATAAGACAACAGTGGTGAAAAAGAAACACTGTGATACACTGACCTGGTCTTCAAGACCACACTTGTGGTCCAGCAACACTGTGAAACACAGACCTGGTCCTCAAGACCACACTGGTGGTACAGCAACACTGTAATACACTGACCCGGTCTTCAAGACAACACTGGTGAACCAGAAACACTGTGATACACTGACCTGGTCTTCAAGACCACACTGGTGATCCAGCAACACTGCGAAACACAGACCTGGCCGTCAAGACCACACTGGTGGTACAGCAACACTGTAATACACTGACCAGGTCTTTAAGACAACACTGGTGATCCAGCAACACTGATACACTGACCTGGTTGCCAAGACCACACTGGCGGTCCAGCAACACTGTGATACACAGACCTGGTCTTCAAGACAACACTGGTGAACCAGCAACACTGTGATACACTGACTTGGTCTTTAAGGCAACACTGGTGAAAAAGAAACACTGTGTTACACTGACCTGGTCTTCAAGAGCACACTGCTGGTGCAGCAACGCTGTAAAACACTGACCTGGTCTTCAAGACCACACTGGTGAACCAGCAACACTGTGATACACTGACCTGGTCTTTAAGACATCACTGGTGAACCAGAAACACTGTGATACACTAACCTGGTCTTCAAGACAACACTGGTGGTCCACTAACACTGTGATACACTGACCTGGTCTTCAAGACCACACTGGTGGTCCAGCACACTGTGAAACACTGACCTGGTCGTCACGACCACACTGCTGGTCCAGCAACACTGTGATACACTGATCTGGCCTTCAAGACAACACTGGTGAACTAGCAACACTGTGATGCACAAACCTGGTCTTCAAGGCAACACTGGTGAAGCAACAACACTGCGATACACCGACTTAGTCTTCAAGACCACACTTGTGGTTCAGCAACACTGTGAAACACTGACCTGGCTTTCAAGACAACACTGATGAATCAGAAACACTGTGAAACACTGACCTGGCTTTCAAGACAACACTGGCGAACCAGCAACACTCTGATGCACTGACCTGGTCTTCAAGGCAACACTGGTGAACCAGAAACACTGGTGGTCCAGCAACACTGGTTGTCCAGCAACATTGGTGGTCCAGCAACTCTGGTGGTCCAGCAACACTGGTGGTCCAGCAACACTGGTGGTCCAGCAACACTGGTGGTCCAGCAAGACTGGTGGTCCAGCAAGACTGGTGGTCCAGCAAGACTGGTGGTCCAGCAACACTGGTGGTCCAGCAACACTGGTGGTCCAGCAACACTGGTGGTCCAGCAACACTGGTGGTCCAGCAACACTGGTGGTCCAGCAACACTGGTGGTCCAGCAACACTGGTGGTCCAGCAACACTGGTGGTCCAGCAACACTGGTGGTCCAGCAACACTGGTGGTCCAGCAACACTGGTGGTCCAGCAACACTGGTGGTCCAGCAACACTGGTGGTCCAGCAAGACTGGTGGTCCAGCAAGACTGGTGGTCCAGCAAGACTGGTGGTCCAGCAACACTGGTGGTCCAGCAAGACTGGTGGTCCAGCAAGACTGGTGGTCCAGCAAGACTGGTGGTCCAGCAACACTGGTGGTCCAGCAACACTGGTGGTCCAGCAACACTGGTGGTCCAGCAACACTGGTGGTCCAGCAACACTGGTGGTCCAGCAACACTGGTGGTCCAGCAACACTGGTGGTCCAGCAACACTGGTGGTCCAGCAACACTGGTGGTCCAGCAACACTGGTGGTCCAGCAACACTGGTGGTCCAGCAACACTGGTGGTCCAGCAACACTGGTGGTCCAGCAAGACTGGTGGTCCAGCAAGACTGGTGGTCCAGCAAGACTGGTGGTCCAGCAACACTGGTGGTCCAGCAAGACTGGTGGTCCAGCAAGACTGGTGGTCCAGCAACACTGGTGGTCCAGCAACACTGGTGGTCCAGCAAGACTGGTGGTCCAGCAACACTGGTGGTCCAGCAACACTGGTGGTCCAGCAACATTGGTGGTCCAGCAAGACTGGTGGTCCAGCAAGACTGGTGGTCCAGCAACACTGGTGGTCCAGCAAGACTGGTGGTCCAGCAAGACTGGTGGTCCAGCAACACTGGTGGTCCAGCAAGACTGGTGGTCCAGCAAGACTGGTGGTCCAGCAACACTGGTGGTCCAGCAACACTGGTGGTCCAGCAACACTGGTGGTCCAGCAAGACTGGTGGTCCAGCAAGACTGGTGGTCCAGCAAGACTGGTGGTCCAGCAACACTGGTGGTCCAGCAAGACTGGTGGTCCAGCAACACTAGTGGTCCAGCAACACTGGTGGTCCAGCAACACTGGTGGTCCAGCAAGACTGGTGGTCCAGCAACACTGGTGGTCTCAAGACCACTCAGGGAGAAACATGGCTTAAGGACCATTAATATTACAACAGGATAATCAATGGATATTTTTTTTTTCAATTTAAGCAAAGAACAAAACGATAATCCATACCCCCGGCCGGGATTGAACCCGCGGTCAGAGAGTCTCAAAACTCCAGCCCGTCGCGTTAGCCACTAGACCAGCTAGCCACAATAAGATTCATCCAACTAGGTATATTTCTACACCATAGGAAGGTTAGCACAGGCACCACTGTGACCACAAATGCAAGTTTTTACAGACGAATCTCCAGCTAGCGTGGCCGTGACGAACTCTAGCTCAAGTCCCTTCACTGCCGTCACGGCCACGCTAGCTGGAGATTCGTCAGTAAAAACTTGCATTTGTGGTCACAGAGGTGCCTGTGCTAACCTTCCTATGGTGTAGAAATATACCTAGTTGGATGAATCTTATTGTGGCTAGCTGGTCTAGTGGCTAACGCGACGGACTGGAGTTTTGAGACTCTCTGACCGCGGGTTCAATCCCGGCCGGGGGTATGGTTTGTTTGCAATCGTGTCATTACGATTTCTTGAGTCAACATAACGATACTTTATTGTAATTAATGTAATTTAATATTCAGCTCTAAAAAATTATGTGCACACACACACACAAACACACACACACACACGCACACACACACACACACACACACACACACACACACACACACACACACACACACACGCACGCACACACATATATATACACACACCTCAGAGGCTGGCAGAATAACTTGCGCAAATACACACAAGAACTCCACAGTCAAACACGCTATACCAACACAACCCACAAGCCACACTTACAGCCCCAACCCCACAGTATGCAGTGGAATCCCACAGCACACTGCCAGGTTCCCCACCTCCACTAACCCCTCAGAACGCAGTGTTGGAGACGAAACTGAAGGTATGGCACACCAACTCTGATGGAATAACGAATGAGTGGGAGGAGTGGCACGAAGGAATCAAAGAGGCATCACCGGACATCATAGCTCTCACAGAAACCATGCTCACACAAATGATAACAGATGCCATCTTTTCAGTGGGATATCAGATGCTGAGGAAAGACGGAGGGAACATAAGGGATGAAGGAGTGGCACTGCTCATCGACAACCAAAGGATTTTGAAGAACTTGAGAAGACAGAGGAGTAGAAAAAGACTAAACAATAGGAACTCTTCAGTCTGGAGGTCCAAAGGTGGTAATTACAGTAATATATAACCCACCACAGAATAGCAGGAGACCAAGGAAAGAATATGAGAGTAACAGAGCAATGGTTAAAACACAGTCTGAAGTGGTCAGAAGGATTCATGAATCACAAAGAAATTGACTAGGAAAACCTGGAGTCATACGGGGGCCT
>NC_091301.1:57433497-57530997 GCF_038502225.1 Cherax quadricarinatus | reverse complement strand
ATAGAATCCCACAGTATGCCACCAGGTCTCCCACCCTCACAGGCCCCCCAAACCACAGTGTTGGAAAGGAAACTGAAGGTATGGTACACAAACGCTGATGGAATAACAAATAAGTGGGAGGAGTGGCATGAAAGAGTCAAAGAAGCATCACCGGACATCATAGCTCTCACAGAAACCAAGCTTACAGGTATGATAACAGATGCCATCTTTCCAACGGGATACCAAATCCTGAGGAAAGAACGAGGGAACAGGGGGGGTGGAGGAGTGGCATTGCTGATCAAAAATCGCTGGAATTTTGATGAGCTGGAGAGAGGAGACAGCGGAGAAGAAAGTGATTACATAGTGGGAACACTTCACTCTGGAGGTCCCAAGGTGGTAATAGTAGTGATGTATAACCCACCACAGAACAGCAGGAGGCCAAGGCAAGAGTACGACGAGAGCAATAGAGCGATGGTTGACACACTGGCTAGAGTGGCCAGAAGAGCTCATGCATGCAGGGCAAAGCTCCTGATCATGGGTGACTTTAACCACAAGGAGATCGATTGGGAGAACTTGGACCCACATGGGGGCCAAGATACATGGAGGGCTAAGATGATGGAGGTGGTACTGGAAAACTTCATGTGCCAACACGTAAGGGACACTACAAGAGAGAGAGGAGAGGATGAACCAGCAAGGCTGGACTTAGTATTCACCTTCAGTAGTGCAGATATCGAGGACATCACATATGAAAGATCCCTTGGGGCCAGTGACCATGTGGTTTTAAGCTTCGAATACACAGTAGAGCTACAAGTGGAGGGAGAAGCAGGAAGGCCAGGACGAATGAAGCCAAACTACAAGAAAGGGGACTACACAGGAATGAGGAACTACCTGAACGGGGTTCAGTGGGACAGAGAACTGGCAGGGAAGCCAGTTAATGAGATGATGGAATATTTTATTTTATTTTATTATCACACTGGCCGATTCCCACCAAGGCAGGGTGGCCCGAAAAAGAAAAACTTTCACCATCATTCACTCCATCACTGTCTTGCCAGAAGGGTGCTTTACACTACAGTTTTTAAACTGCAACATTAACACCCCTCCTTCAGAGTGCAGGCACTGTACTTCCCATCTCCAGGACTCAAGTCCGGCCTGCCGGTTTCCCTGAACCCCTTCATAAATGTTACTTTGCTCACACTCCAACAGCACGTCAAGTATTAAAAACCATTTGTCTCCATTCACTCCTATCAAACACGCTCATGCATACCTGCTGGAAGTCCAAGCCCCTCGCACACAAAACCTCCTTTACCCCCTCTCTCCAACCTTTCCTAGGCCGACCCCTACCCCGCCTTCCTTCCACTACAGACTGATACACTCTTGAAGTCATTCTGTTTCGCTCCATTCTCTCTACATGTCCGAACCACCTCAACAACCCTTCCTCAGCCCTCTGGACAACAGTTTTGGTAATCCCGCACCTCCTCCTAACTTCCAAACTACGAATTCTCTGCATTATATTCACACCACACATTGCCCTCAGACATGACATCTCCACTGCCTCCAGCCTTCTCCTCGCTGCAACATTCATCACCCATGCTTCACACCCATATAAGAGCGTTGGTAAAACTATACTCTCATACATTCCCCTCTTTGCCTCCAAGGACAAAGTTCTTTGTCTCCACAGACTCCTAAGTGCACCACTCACTCTTTTTCCCTCATCAATTCTATGATTCACCTCATCTTTCATAGACCCATCCGCTGACACGTCCACTCCCAAATATCTGAATACATTCACCTCCTCCATACTCTCTCCCTCCAATCTGATATTCAATCTTTCATCACCTAATCTTTTTGTTATCCTCATAACCTTACTCTTTCCTGTATTCACCTTTAATTTTCTTCTTTTGCACACCCTACCAAATTCATCCACCAATCTCTGCAACTTCTCTTCAGAATCTCCCAAGAGCACAGTGTCATCAGCAAAGAGCAGCTGTGACAACTCCCACTTTGTGTGTGATTCTTTATCTTTTAACTCCACGCCTCTTGTCAAGACCCTCGCATTTACTTCTCTTACAACCCCATCTATAAATATATTAAACAACCACGGTGACATCACACATCCTTGTCTAAGGCCTACTTTTACTGGGAAATAATTTCCCTCTTTCCTACATACTCTAACTTGAGCCTCACTATCCTCGTAAAAACTCTTCGCTGCTTTCAGTAACCTACCTCCTACACCATATACTTGCAACATCTGCCACATTGCCCCCCTATCCACCCTGTCATACGCCTTTTCCAAATCCATAAATGCCACAAAGACCTCTTTAGCCTTATCTAAATACTGTTCACTTATATGTTTCACTGTAAATACCTGGTCCGCACACCCCCTACCTTTCCTAAAGCCTCCTTGTTCATCTGCTATCCTATTCTCCGTCTTACTCTTAATTCTTTCAATAATAACTCTACCATACACTTTACCAGGTATACTCAGCAGACTTATCCCCCAATAATTTTTGCACTCTCTTTTATCCCCTTTGCCTTTATACAAAGGAACTATGCATGCTCTCTGCCAATCCCTAGGTACCTTACCCTCTTCCATACATTTATTAAATAATTGCACCAACCACTCCAAAACTATATCCCCACCTGCTTTTAACATTTCTATCTTTATCCCATCAATCCCGGCTGCCTTACCCCCTTTCATTTTACCTACTGCCTCACGAACTTCCCCCACACTCACAACTGGCTCTTCCTCACTCCTACAAGATGTTATTCCTCCTTGCCCTATACACGAAATCACAGCTTCCCTATCTTCATCAACATTTAACAATTCCTCAAAATATTCCCTCCATCTTCCCAATACCTCTAACTCTCCATTTAATAACTCTCCTCTCCTATTTTTAACTGACAAATCCATTTGTTCTCTAGGCTTTCTTAACTTGTTAATCTCACTCCAAAACTTTTTCTTATTTTCAACAAAATTTGTTGATAACATCTCACCCACTCTCTCATTTGCTCTCTTTTTACATTGCTTCACCACTCTCTTAACCTCTCTCTTTTTCTCCATATACTCTTCCCTCCTTGCATCACTTCTACTTTGTAAAAACTTCTCATATGCTAACTTTTTCTCCCTTACTACTCTCTTTACATCATCATTCCACCAATCGCTCCTCTTCCCTCCCGCACCCACTTTCCTGTAACCACAAACTTCTGCTGAACACTCTAACACTACATTTTTAAACCTACCCCATACCTCTTCGACCCCATTGCCTATGCTCTCATTAGCCCATCTATCCTCCAATAGCTGTTTATATCTTACCCTAACTGCCTCCTCTTTTAGTTTATAAACCTTCACCTCTCTCTTCCCTGATGCTTCTATTCTCCTTGTATCCCATCTACCTTTTACTCTCAGTGTAGCTACAACTAGAAAGTAATCTGATACATCTGTGGCCCCTCTATAAACATGTACATCCTGAAGTCTACTCAACAGTCTTTTATCTACCAATACATAATCCAACAAACTACTGTCATTTCGCCCTACATCATATCTTGTATACTTATTTATCCTCTTTTTCTTAAAATATGTATTACCTATAACTAAACCCCTTTCTATACAAAGTTCAATCAAAGGGCTCCCAATATCATTTACACCTGGCACCCCAAACTTACCTACCACACCCTCTCTAAAAGTTTCTCCTACTTTAGCATTCAGGTCCCCTACCACAATTAATCTCTCACTTGGTTCAAAGGCTCCTATACATTCACTTAACATCTCCCAAAATCTCTCTCTCTCCTCTGCATTCCTCTCTTCTCCAGGTGCATACACGCTTATTATGACCCACTTCTCGCATCCAACCTTTACTTTAATCCACATAATTCTTGAATTTACACATTCATATTCTCTTTTCTCCTTCCATAACTGATCATTTAACATTACTGCTACCCCTTCCTTTGCTCTTACTCTCTCAGATACTCCAGATTTAATCCCATTTATTTCCCCCCACTGAAACTCTCCTACCCCCTTCAGCTTTGTTTCGCTTAAGGCCAGGACATCCAACTTCTTTTCATTCAAAACATCAGCAATCATCTGTTTCTTGTCATCCGCACTACATCCACGCACATTTAAGCATCCCAGTTTTATAAAGTTTTTCTTCTTCTCTTTTTTAGTAAATGTCTACAGGAGAAGGGGTTACTAGCCCATTGCTCCCGGCATTTTAGTCGCCTCATACGACACGCATGGCTTACGGAGGAAAGATTCTTTTCCACTTCCCCATGGACAATAGAAGAAATGAAGAAGAACAAGAGCTATTTAGAAAAAGGAGAAAAACCTAGATGTATGTATATATATATGCATGTGCGTGTCTGTGAAGTGTGACCAAAGTGTAAGTAGGAGTAGCAAGATATCCCTGTTATCTAGCGTGTTTATGAGACAGAAAAAGAAACCAGCGATCCTACCATCATGCAAAACAGTTACAGGTTTCTGTTTCACAGTCATCTGGCAGGACGGTAGTACTTCCCTGGGTGGTTGCTGTCTATGGAATATGTAGCAACAAAATGCAAGGAGGCTGAGGAGAGGTTTGTACCCAAGGGTAACAGGATTAATGAAAAAGCCAGGATGAGCCCATGGTTTACCCAAAGGTGCAGGGAGGCAAAAACCAAGTGTGCTAGGGAATGGAAGAAATATAGAAGGCAAAGGACCCAGGAGAATAAGGAGAACAGTCGTAGAGCCAGAAACGAATATGCACAGATAAGAAGGGAGGCCCAAAGACAATGTGAAAATGACATAGCAGCGAAAGCCAAATCTGACCCGAAACTGTTGTACAGCCACATCAGGAGGAAAACAACAGTCAAGGACCAGGTAATCAGGCTAAGGAAGGAAGGAGGAGAGACAACAAGAAATGACCGTGAAGTATGTGAAGAACTCAACAAGAGATTCAAAGAAGTGTTCACAGAGGAGACAGAAGGGACTCCAGAAAGGAGAGGTGGGGCACACCACCAAGTGCTGGACACAGTGCACACAACCGAGGAAGAAGTGAAGAGTCTTCTGAGTGAGCTAGATACCTCAAAGGCAATGGGGCCAGATAACATCTCCCCATGGGTATTGAGAGAGGGAGCAGAGGCGCTATGTGTACCCCTAACAACAATATTCAATACATCTATCGAAACAGGGAGATTGCCTGAGGCATGGAAGACAGCAAATGTAGTCCCAATCTTTAAAAAAGGAGACAGACATGAAGCATTAAACTACAGACCAGTGTCACTGACATGTATAGTATGCAAAATCATGGAGAAGATTATCAGGAGAAGAGTGGTGGAACACCTAGAAAGGAATGATCTCATCAACAGCAGCCAACATGGTTTCAGGGACGGGAAATCCTGTGTCACAAACCTACTGGAGTTCTATGACATGGTGACAGCAGTAAGGCAAGAGAGAGAGGGGTGGGTGGATTGCATTTTCTTGGACTGCAAGAAGGCGTTTGACACAGTTCCACACAAGAGATTGGTGCAAAAACTGGAGGACCAAGCAGGGATAACAGGGAAGGCACTACAATGGATCAGGGAATACTTGTCAGGAAGACAGCAGCGAGTCATGGTACGTGGCGAGGTGTCAGAGTGGGCACCTGTGACCAGCGGGGTCCCGCAGGGGTCAGTCCTAGGACCAGTGCTGTTTCTGGTATTTGTGAACGACATGACGGAAGGAATAGACTCTGAGGTGTCCCTGTTTGCAGATGACGTGAAGTTGATGAGAAGAATTCACTCGATCGAAGACCAGGCAGAACTACAAAGGGATCTGGACAGGCTGCAGACCTGGTCCAGCAATTGGCTCCTGGAGTTCAATCCCACCAAGTGCAAAGTCATGAAGATTGGGGAAGGGCAAAGAAGGCCGCAGACGGAGTACAGTCTAGGGGGTCAGAGACTACAAACCTCACTCAAGGAAAAAGATCTTGGCGTGAGTATAACACCAGGCACATCTCCTGAAGCGCACATCAACCAAATAACTGCTGCAGCATATGGGCGCCTAGCAAACCTCAGAACAGCATTCCGACATCTTAATAAGGAATCATTCAGGACCCTATACACCGTGTATGTTAGGCCCATATTGGAGTATGCGTTACCAGTTTGGAACCCACACCTAGCCAAGCACGTGAAGAAACTAGAGAAAGTGCAAAGGTTTGCAACAAGACTAGTCCCAGAGCTAAGAGGTATGTCCTACGAGGAGAGGTTAAGGGAAATCAACCTGACGACACTGGAGGACAGGAGAGATAGGGGGGACATGATAACGACATACAAAATACTGAGAGGAATTGACAAGGTGGACAAAGACAGGATGTTCCAGAGATTGGACACAGTAACAAGGGGACACAGTTGGAAGCTGAAGACACAGATGAATCACAGGGATGTTAGGAAGTATATCTTCAGCCACAGAGTAGTCAGTAAGTGGAATAGTTTGGGAAGCGATGTAGTGGAGGCAGGATCCATACATAGCTTTAAGCAGAGGTATGATAAAGCTCACGGCTCAGGGAGAGTGACCTAGTAGCGATCAGTGAAGAGGCGGGGCCAGGAGCTCGGACTCGACCCCCGCAACCTCAACTAGGTGAGTACACACACACACACACACTCATACACACACCCACATACACACACACACACACACACACACACACACACACACACACACACACACACACACACACACACACACACACACACACACTGTAAGTGCGGTAAGTCCCGGAAGGTTGGGGTGTCAGGTCACAAGAAGGTGTGGGCAGCCAAGGACCACTGAGACTTACCTTAAACGCACAAGCCACCTACCTTTCAGTACATAATAAACCCACACATGATTCCACACACAATTACACACAAAATTACATACACACACACACACACACACACACACACACACACACACACACACACACACACACACACACACACACACACACACACACACACACACACACACACATATCCAGACACACATACACTCCCCCCTCACCACCGACATCTCACTACTTCCCCTGATCCGTCCCCTCCCTCGATCACCCTCCCCTCCCCCGTTCACCCCAAACCCTCCCCACCCCTCCCCACTCAGCTCCCACATAGCCACAGTTCCTCCACTACCTCCCCCCCCACACCCTGACATACACACTACTAACCTAACATACAGAACTACATAGGTTTCCCACTCTGAGGCAATCAGGATAAAACAAAAATGGGTTGCCAGAGAGCAACAAGAAAAACCAAGGGACAGGAGGAGGAAAATGCAAAGGAAGATTGGGCAGCAGAGCTCATAAAAAGGGATCATGAATGGGAAAAGAAACTAGAAGAACTTAGCATGAGAATGGAAGAGAGGATAGATATGGAAAGCAGGAAGTGGGAGGCGCATGTCAAAGCAGCAGAAGCTAGGATACAGAGTTTAGAAGAGGAATTGAAAAATCTGAAACAGCCTAAAGAACTAAAGAACATTTTGGGATTGACAACAGAGACTGCTACCTCAGCCACAAATAAGGGGACTGTAGGGAAAGAAGGGGCACAACTGCATGGAGATGCTCTATCAGAGGAGACTGTAGCAAATGAAAGAGCTAAGCTTTATGTGGAGGCCCTAACAGACAACAACAGAGCCCAAGGAAAGCCGAGAAGGGAAAATGACAGGCCACTGAGCCCAATTACATTAGCCAGTGAAACTGATGAAAGGAAAGCTGCAGTGGAGGAAACCAAATTAAATGAGGGGATACACAGGGATATGCAGTGGGAGAATGAAAGGGTGAGGTCAGTCTTTGTGTATGGGCTCCAGGAAGTCGAAGGGGAAACATATGAAGCAAGAAAACAAGGGAAAAAAAAAAGCAATTGAAAGCATCATGAAAGCAATAGGAGAAGACGATATGACCCAGCTGGAAAATTTTCGGAGAATAGGGGGGTTTGTAAAAAAAAGAACCCGGCCAGTGAGAGTGACCTTCAAGGCAGAAGCGACTCGGACCAGGATCCTGCAGGAGAAAGCACGATTAAGGGACATGACGGCATACAGGAGGGTGTATCTCGACCGCGACAGAACACAAGAAGAAAGGAAGAAACTGAGAGAGATGGTACAAAGGCGAAAGGAGGAAAGAGAGGGGATGGAGAAGACAGACAGGAGATCCCAGACCCAGGAAGAAGATCTAATACAGCCTCCCTCACAACTTTCTATAGAAGCCTCCCAACCAGGTCAACCCCAGTGCAACCAAACACTCTAAATCAAAACACCCATGCCACATCCAATGCCCCCACCCACTACATTACAAACTTCACCCCCACAGCAACAACCCATAGTTCCTTACCAGGTCTCCCACTTCCCCAACCCCAATATACTTCCCAGACCACAGTCTTAGAAAAAAAGTTGAAGGTGTGGTATACAAATGCAGATGGAATAACAAACAAGTATGAGGAGTGGCACGGAAGAATCAAAGAGACATCCCCAGACATAATAGCACTCACAGAAACAAAACTCACCAGAATAATAACAGATTCAATCTTTCCATCCGGATATCAAATCTTCAGGAAAGACAGAGGGAGGAGAGGGGGAGGAGGAGTTGCACTGCTCATTAAAAACCAGTGGGGTTTTGAGAAAATGGAAGGAATAGATGGCATGGGCGAAAGGGACTACTTAGTAGGAACAATCCAGTCTGAGGGACATAAGGTGATAATTGCAGTAATGTACAACCCACCACAGAACTGCAGGAGGCCAAGAGAAGAATACGATTAGAGCAACAGAGCAATGATCAACACACTAGCCGAGGTGGCCAGGAGAGCACACATGGGGGGAGCAAAGTTACTAGTTATGGGTGATTTCAATCACAAGGAGATTGACTGGGAAAACCTGGAGCCCCATGGGGGTCCCGAAACATGGAGAGCCAAGATGATGGATGTGGTACTGGAGAACCTCATGCATCAACATGTTAGAGACACTACCAGAGAGAGAGGAGAGGATGAACCAGCGAGGTTGGACCTTGTATTCACCATGAGTAGTTCGGACATCGAGGGTATCATGTATGAAAGGCCCCTGGGAGCTAGTGATCATGTGGTTCTGTGCTTCGACTACATAGTTGAGCTCCAAGTGGAGAGAGTAGCAGGAATAGGCTGGGAAAAACCAAACTACAAAAGGGGGAACTACTCAGGCATGAGGAACTTCCTTCAAGACATTCAGTGGGAGAGGGAACTGACAGGAAAACCAGTACAAGAAATGATGGACTATGTAGCAACAAAATGCAAGGAGGCAGAGGAGAGGTTTGTTCCTAAGGGAAACAGAAATAATGGGAAGAACAGAACGAGTCCTTGGTTCACCCAAAGGTGTAGGGAGGCAAAAACTAGGTGTACTAGAGAATGGAAAAGGTACAGAAGACAGAGAACTCAGGAAAATAAAGAAATCAGCCGAAGAGCCAGAAACGAATATGCACAGATAAGAAGGGAGGCTCAGAGACAATATGAAAATGACATAGCATCAAAAGTAAAGACTGACCCGAAGCTGTTGTACAGCCACATCAGGAGGAAAACAACAGTCAAGGACCAGGTAATCAGACTGAGGAAGGGTGATGGGGAATTCACAAGAAACGACCGAGAGGTATGTCAGGAGCTCAACACAAGATTTAAAGAGGTATTTACAGTGGAAACCAGTAGGACTCCAAGAAATCAGAACAGGGGGGCACACCAGCAAGTGCTGGATGAGGTACATATAACCAAGGAGGAGGTGAAGAAGCTGCTATGCGAACTTGACACCTCAAAGGCGGTGGGACCAGACAACATCTCTCCATGGGTCCTTAAAGAGGGAGGAGAGATATTGTGTGAGCCATTAACAAAGATCTTCAACACATCATTTGAAACTGGGCAACTCCCTGAGGTATGGAAAATGGCAAATGTAGTCCCAATTTTTAAAAAGGGAGACAGACATGAGGCACTAAACTACAGACCTGTATCACTAACGTGATATGCAAGGTCATGGAGAAGATCATCAGGAGGAGAGTGGTGGGGCACCTGGAAAGAAACAAGTGTATAATTGACAACCAGCACGGTTTCAGGGAAGGAAAATCCTGTGTCACAAATCTACTAGAGTTTTATGACAAGGTGACAGAAGTAAGACAAGAGAGAGAGGGGTGGATCGACTGCGTATTTTTGGACTGCAAGAAGGCTTTCGACACAGTTCCTCACAAGAGGTTACTGCAAAAGCTAGAGGACCAGGCACACATAACAGGAAAGGCACTGCAATGGATCAGAGAATATCTGACAGGGAGGCAACAACGAGTCATGGTACGCGACGAGGTGTCAGAGTGGGCGCCTGTGACAAGCGGGGTTCCACAGGGGTCAGTCCTAGGACCTGTGCTGTTCTTGGTATACGTGAACGACATAACGGAAGGGATAGACTCAGAAGTGTCCTTGTTTGCAGACGATGTGAAGTTAATGAGAAGAATCGAATCGGACGAGGATCAGGCAGGACTACAAAGAGATCTGGACAGGCTACAAGCCTGGTCCAGCAACTGGCTCCTTGAATTTAACCCTGCCAAATGCAAAGTCATGAAGATTGGGGAAGGGCAAAGAAGACCGCAGACACAATATAGTTTAGATGGCCAAAGACTGCAAACCTCACTCAAGGAAAAAGATCTGGGGGTGAGTATAACACCGAGCATATCTCCAGAGGCGCACATCAATCAGATAACTGCTGCAGCATACGGGCGCCTGGCAAACCTACGGATAGCGTTCCGATACCTCAGTAAGGATTCGTTTAAGACTCTGTACACCATCTACGTCAGGCCCATACTGGAGTATGCAGCACCAGTTTGGAATCCACACCTAGTCAAGCACGTCAAGAAATTAGAGAAAGTGCAAAGGTTTGCAACAAGACTAGTCCCAGAGCTACGGGGATTGTCCTATGAAGAAAGGTTGAGGGAAATCGGCCTGACGACACTGGAGGCCAGGAGGGTCAGGGGAGACATGATAACGACATATAAAATACTGCGCGGAATAGACGAGGTGGACAAAGACGGGATGTTCCAGAGATGGGACACAGACACAAGAGGTCACAATTGGAAGTTGAAGACTCAGATGAATCAAAGGGATGTTAGGAAGTATTTCTTCAGTCATAGAGTAGTCAGGCCATGGAATAGCCTAGAAAGTGATGTGGTGGAGGCAGGAACCATACATAGTTTTAAGGCGAGGTATGATAGAGCTCATGGGGCAGGGAGAGAGAGGACCTAGTAGCAATCAGCGAAGAGCCGGGGCCAGGAGCTGTGACTCGACCCCTGCAACCACAAATAGGTGAGTACAAATAGGTGAGTACACACACACATACACACACACACACACAGGGAACAGAGGGGGTGGAGGAGTGGCACTGCTCATCAAAAACCGATGGGATTTTGATGAGCTGGAGAGAGGAGACAGAGGTGAAGCAAGAGACTACATAATAGGAACACTTCAGTCTGGAGGTCCCAAGGTGATAATTACAGTGATGTATAACCCACCACAGAACAGAAGGAGGCCAAGGTAAGCGTTGAGCAATGGTTGACTCACTGGCTGAAGTGGCCAGAACGGCTCATGAGAGCAGGGCAAAGCTGCTGATTGTGGGTGACTTCATTCACAAGAAAATCGACTGGGAGATCCTGAAGCCACTTGGGAGCCCAGAACCGTGAAGGGCTAAGATGTTGGAGGTGGTACTGGAAAACCTCAAGTACGAACACGTATGGGACACTACAAGAGAGAGAGAGAGAGAGAGAGAGAGAGAGAGAGAGAGAGAGAGAGAGAGAGAGAGAGAGAGAGAGAGAGAGAGAGAGAGAGAGAGGAGAGGATGAACCACCAAGACTGGACCTAGTATTCACCTTGAGTAGTGCAGATATTGGGGATATTACATATAAAAGACCTTTCGGGGCCAGTGACCTCGTTGGTTCTGAGCTTCGAATTCATAGTAGAGTTACAAGTGGAGGGGGAAGCAGGAAGAGCAGGTCGAATGAAGCCAAACTACAAGAGAGGGGACTACACAAGCATTAAGAATTTCCTGCACCGGGTTCAGTGAGACAGAGAACTGGCAGGGAAGTCAGTAAATGAGATGATGGAATATGTGACAACAATATGCAAGGAAGCTGAGGAGGTTTGCACCCAAGGGTAAAAGAAATAGCGAGAAAGCCAGAATGAGCCGTTGGTTCACCCAAAGGTGAAGGCAAAGGTCCCAGGAGAATAAGGAGTGCAGTTATAGAGCCAGAAATGAATATGTACAGGTAAGAAGGGAAGCCCAACGACAATACGAAAATAACATAGTAGCGAAAGCCAAATCTTACCTGAAGCTGTTTTACAGCCACATCAGGAGGAAAACAACAGTCAAGGACCAGCTAATCAGGCTGAGGTATGAAGGATGGGGGATCACAAGAAATGGCCGTGAAGTATGTGAGGAGCTCAACATGTTCACAGAGGAGAGAGAAGGGACTCCCGAAAGACAGAGAGGTGGGGTACACCATCAAGTGTTAGACACAATACATACAACCGGGAAGAAGTGAAGAGGCTGCTAAATGTGTGGAGAAATTTTCTCCAGGAGGGGGGTATCAGCCCCCTTCAACCCCTTTCAGCCCTTTCAGCCCTGAGGGGCCCAGCCCTCTCAGAAGGGGCAAGCGTCTTGTTTACTGCTACAGTGAGTAATTGATCCCAGATGCAGTAGCAGTATGCGACGTATGGTCAAGCGACCGCCACTCCATGCGGTCCAGTGTTGCAAAGTGTAGTTTAATAAGAGGCAGCCCATCTCTTACCTTAGCAGGACAATTAAGGAAAATCCTGCTCCCACTTTATTATCATGGTGAAGATAGTGTATATTGTTGTCTATGCTTAAGACAGCAAGAATCAAACATTCTGTTTTGCTTCATGGAGGAAGTGATAAGATTGTGAACAATGAAGACAAATCTTGTGGAACACAGTGTACCAGTGTGCGTATTCCTAGACTATGGAAGACGTGGACATCCAAGGACACTTCAGCTTCTATCAAGTCACCGATATCTGTCGAAGGTGTGAAGAACACCATAGCTCACGCTACAAGAGCGAGGTAGGTTACCAATTTCTTGTAGTATGGGGGACTGTGCAGTTCTTGAGTTGCATATAGTCGGCAGTTAGGTGCGGACTTTTGAGTCCACACAAGTAAGTTTGTCAGCCATCAGTGAATGAAATATGCTGACATAACACCCCCTAGGAGTAAATTATTGTTTACTTAATATGATCTATTACAGCCCGTTGAGAGATGATCATGACAACAATTCAAGACCTCGTCTGCAGGGGCGGCTGTGTAGACGATTTGCTGTCTTTTATCAGCTAAGTGTTCCCTATATTTAAATTTATAAATTATATCTTAGTTGGTAAAACCATTTCTCAACATTTTGGTCGTGCTCGAACCGGGTAAAGGCCACACTGCAGTCCAAATACGTTGTACTACAGTGTACAAATAACCTACGAGCCAAGGTCCTTCGAAAAAAGCTGTAAAACTAGTGTTTTACAATATAATCAGCATAAATGAGTAACTCCAGACTCAATCACAGAGAATGGGCAGCCAAAAGAAAACGGGCGCTCACCCAGCATTCACCCAAAGAAAACGGGAGCTGAGTGACTCACCCAACAAGAAAACGGGGGATGGCACCCGGCATCCACTGCTCCAAGCTCGAAAATCGCTAAGACAACAACCCAAGTGATGTTCGGTTTGTCTGAGTGTATATACACAGTGTTTATAATGTTTATAAACAGAAATTAAGAGACAAGATTGTGTTAAAGTTTGTTTCTTATAGATATACCTGTTATATTAAAGGAACTTATATATAAAGTGAAAGCTTTCAAATATATATTAACAGTGACATTTATATATGTGTAAGTAATATTCACGTGTGATTACAGTTATACAGTGGCATTTATAGTGTATAGTGAATGAAGTGTATAACATCGTTATTTACGATTAATCATCGTGGTCAGGCTGACACAGCAAACTCAAGCCATAAACACCAGCCACATGTACTGTGTACCGTTCATGGACATTGACCCTGAGGTTAAGCTTAGTGGGTCAGTAGTGTCTGACTGATTATTGCTGACTTAAGCATAACAAAACTCAGCTGTTTATAGCAGTACAGTGTTTTTTAAACACTAAGTGTGGTGCTAGAATTTTCGATATACCATTAAAATGGCTTGTTTGAAAACTCAGTTTCAGTCTTTACAGACTAAGATTACACAATTAGAAAATCTAATTTCAGTCTGTATAGGATTAACTCAAGATACAAACATAGATTTTGATGATCTTGAGGTCAAATTTGAATTACTTGCACAACGTCTGGAAATAATTAATTCAGACTATACACATTATGAAAATAAATTTCTTGAATCAAACCCATCTGAGGATGAAATTAAAAATATTTTGGATACATTTAGTAATCAACAATTAAGGTGGACAGGAGTACAGGCTATCTGCCGCAAAACTCTGTCACAGAGACCTACTGTAACTAGTGGTCAAACACCTGTTACACCTGTAACAACATCAAGTGTACCATTACCAAGCTTACCTACATTGTCATTACCTATTTTCCAAGGTCATAATTATGAAGAATTCATTAGTGGTTTTCAATCCATAGTAAATTCACGAACTGACATAGATGAGATTGCTAAGTTCAATTATCTTAAATGTCTTGTGAAGGGAGAACCCTATGAACTGATTAAGTCATTTCCGGTGGTTAAAGGCAATTATCAAATAGCCTTACGTGTCTTAGCAGATAATTACTTTGATGCTGGCAAGGCCAGAGTTAGACATGCAGTCTTAATATCAAGCT
This sequence comes from Cherax quadricarinatus, assembly GCF_038502225.1. Lineage (NCBI taxonomy): Eukaryota > Metazoa > Arthropoda > Malacostraca > Decapoda > Parastacidae > Cherax > Cherax quadricarinatus. Next base: position 57,516,214 of record NC_091301.1, on the reverse strand, counting down.
TGAAGCCACCCAAACATTGTTTTTCAGACTTACAGGCATTTAGAATCACATTAGACAATAGTCTCAGATCTCTAGGTGCTAAATATGACCTAAGGCAATGTGATTGGTTTATCAGTGGTATTGTACAAGATAAGTTGTCACCACAAACTATTGAACGATTAAATATTATGTTCAATAAACTCTATTTCACTTGTGAAGAAATTAGCAATGGTTTACAAACAATAGTTTCATGCATGCAAGCAACGAGACAAGATGAAAAATCCACAAATCCAGTGGATAACAAACATTCAACTCAGTATAAAAAGAGTATACCTACTCCCACTAAACCACAGAATGGGAAATCCCATATAGGCATTTATCAAGCTGTGAATACAACAGACAGTAAACAGACTGTCACACATAAACGTACTCCAAAATGTGTACTTTGTGATGGAACACATTGGACACAGTATTGTAGTCAATACACATCAATGGAGGCACGTAAACAACGTGTTCATCAGCTGAAAAGGTGCATCAAGTGTTTAGGTGAACACAAGGGAGGTAAGATAAGCATAAGAACATAAGAAAGGAGGAACACTGCAGGAGGCCTGCTGGCCCATACTAGGCAGGTCCTTTACAATTCATCCCACTAACAAAACATTTGTTTCAATGCCACCCAAGAAATAAGCTCAAGTCCCACTCAAATCCAACCCCTCCCACTCATGTACTTATCCAACCTAGATTTGAAACTACCCAAAGCATCAATACTAGGTAGACTGCAATACTTTCCTATGTCCTTTCTAAATCTAAACTTATCTAATTTAAATCCATTACTGCGCGTTCTCTCTTGGAGAGACATCCTCAAGACCTTATTAATATCCCCTTTATTAATACCTATCTTCCACTTATACACTTCGATCAGGTCTCCCCTCATTCTTCGTCTAACATGTAACTTAAGAGTCTTCAACTTCATAAGGAAGATTTCTGATGCTATGAGTCATCCTACGCTGAATGTTTTCTAACGAATTTAATTTTGTAATACGGAGACCAGAACTGAGCTGCATAATCAAGGTGAGCCTTACTAATGATGTATAAAGCTGCAGTATGACCTCTGACTTCTGTTGCTTACACTTCTTGATATCTAGCCTTATTTACGCTTAGGCATTGCTGTCTTGGTTTAAGGTTGCTGCAAGTCCTCGCAATCTGTATGGCTAAGTTCTACATTATTTAATTTATAAGTACGAAGCTTCAGAACCTTGCATTTATCTACATTGAACTGCATCTGCCAGTTTGTTTAAATCCTCCTGAAGTTCCCTAACATCTACGTTTGAATCAATTATCCTACCTATCTTTGTGTCATCGGCGAATTTGCTCATATCACTAGTAATTCCCTCATCAAGATCATTGATATATATTATAAACAACAACGGGCCCAAGACTGATCCCTGTGGAATGCCACTTGTTACAGATCCCCACTCGGATTTATTTATGGACACTCTCTGCTTCCTGTCAGTGAGCCATGATTCGATCCACGAGAGCACTTTTCCCCAATGCATGAGCTGCCACTTTCTTTAACAGTCTATGGTGCGGAACTCTATCAAAAGCCTTACTAAAATCTAAGTAAATAATATCAAATTCTATTGTGGTCAACAGCCTCAAAAGCTTTACTGAAGAAAGTTAATAAATTAGTTAGACAAGACCGGCCTCTTGTATCCATGCTGAGTATCATTAATCAAGCTATGCTTATCGAGATGGCTTCTTATAATGCTTACTGAAGAAGTGTAAATGCAAGGGTATGCATCATACAGCATTATGCCCAAATACTTTTGCTGAACAACAGAAGACTTCCACAGAATCAGGAAGTCAACAAGCAACAGCATTAAATGTGAGAGATAAGTTTAAAAGCAACTGCTCTCCCGATAGCTCGAATTGAGTTATCTAATAAATTACACAAAACCAATGTGCTAACACTATTCTGATCAAGGCTCACAAAGGTCCTTCATAAGAAGAACAGTGTTGCAGAAACTGAATAAACAACCCTATGCCAAAATACAGTTAGATATAGCTGGTTTTTTCCACAATTCTGGTAAACAGACATATGACCTAGCCAGAATCACTGTTGGTCTAGGAAACAGGAAAAAGACAGTAGAAGCTGTGGTAGTAGATGATTTGCCTAAGTCTGTGCAGATCCAGGGATTAAAAGAAACAGTTGCAGCACTGAAAGCAGCTAAGGTCAAGTTAGCCTGTCCTGACATACAGACGGACACTATTAGTCCAATTGATTTAATCATTGGAAGTGATTATTATCACTGTTTTGTGCAAAATATAGTAATTAAACATGATGTTCACTTGCTGAAAACAGCAGGAGGCCACATGATATGTGGTCCCATTCCCTCTCAAAGTGGGAAAGAAGCTGATATTGATTCAGTGGAAAATGTACTAGTTACGAGAATAACCGCTGATCATGTACCACAGCAAAAATTATCATTACTGGAAGAAATGAATGAACCAGTTTGTTGCAACCCCTGAATGGGTTGCAATGATTAATATGTATGTATATATAATTATTACCTTTTCATATAATTTTATATTGCTTGTATTTGCGATAATAGCTAAATCGTAAATGTATTGCTTTATAATGTTATTTGACTTGGCTTCCTTTTGTTAGGTAAGATGTAACATATCTGCTCAGTTCAAGTCTTGATTGTCTAACTACTGTAATTATCGCTTGTGGCTCGTTAGACTGCCGGCTTCTGTTTCTGAGCTGCAGCTGTCCACGGAGCTATCACGTGATCGAGGGGGGGGGGGGTGTCCTCACCTCGCCTGAAGTATTCAGTCTGGTCTAGACTCTCTTGGTGGTTGGAGAGATTGTCTGTCTCATTATTCTTGTTAGTTCTGTAGAACTCTGTTCACAGAACATTGTATAGACTTAATGATTTTCGACGTTGTACTGAGGTTGTGTGTCGCATAGACACTCTGAGCAACTCAGGTCCTGAGCTGTGGCTTCTGACCTAACTTGTACTGGTATCTGTGTATTATCACAGTCGGGGATTTTCTTATACTGAACTTAGATTCAGTAGTATGGGAGTTTTGTGACTCTTGTGGAGGATCTGCAGATGGTCCCTACTTAGTGTCGTTATATTATCTCCTTGATCCTGATTGTGTCGCAGTTGCTTGTTATATTGCTATTGGGCTTAGCATTCTTTTCATTGTTCAAGCAGATTGTTCTGATTGCCAGTTGGTCAAGAAGTTAGTTAATGTGAGGACCGTCAGTCACTTGTTTAAGTCTAGTCGAGTCGTGAGACATAGCGAACTACTTAGAGCACTTACACACATACACACAAACTTACTTGTACATATTTGTAATATCTTATTAAATGTTAATGTACCAGACGGTACTTAAGAATTATAAATGTGATATGTGCTTTCAGCACAATAATATTGTACTCGAGAGAAGTGATATTATTTTGATTACTGTGATTAATTTAATTTAATTTGATAATATACCTCTAGACTTAATAAATTTATTAAATTTTAATTTCTCTAGTTAGTAGCCTACCAATTGTAATCCTGAAGCACTATTGAATCAAACTGAATTCTAATGGATAATTGGACAAGGATACTGACTACTTGTTACGAAAACCCAGTAACAGGCTGGATGCTAGAAGGGCAATCCTTTCTAGTATTCACTGGAGATCTCTAAGCTTTTAGAATCGCGTTTTTTGTAACAGTTGATAAGTTGTGGGATTTAGATGCGATAGGTATTGATGTAAATAAACCAGGTCCACAAGAGTCTCAGACTTATAACCAATATTTGGACACTGTCAAATATAAAGTATTGGGATAGGTTACCATGGAAATTAAATCCACCACATCTGCCTAGCAATTATCGCATGGCTTTCGGACAGATGAAAGCACAAATACATGAGCTAAGGAAGAATCCAGAGCTACTGATTATGATAATATCATACAAGAACAGTTGGAAAATAAATTCATTGAGGAAATAGTCGAAGATAAGTTGAAGACAGAAGCTCATTATCTCCCGCACCATGGAGTCAGAAAAGATTCTGAAACCACTCCACTACGTGTTGTATATAATTGCAGCGCACGTGCAAATAAAGATGTAGCAAGTCTTAATGATTGTCTGATGACCGGACCCTCACTAACTGAGAAGCTTGGAGACGTGCTTATGAAATTTCGCGCAAACCCATATGCCTACACGGCTGATATTTCCAAAGCTTTCTTAAGAGTAGGACTACAAGAAATAGATAGAGATTATACTCGATTCTTGTGGCCTGAAAATCCACATGATCTTCAAAGTCCTGTGAAAACTTATCGTTTCAAATCAGTATTATTTGGTGCAACATCCTCTCCATTCTTACTAGAAGCTACTCTAAATACACATTTGAAGAAATCTGAAAGTCCCTTCAAAGAAGTCTTAAAGAAAAGTTTCTATGTGGACAATCTTCAAGGTACTGTGAATAAAGAGGAGGATTTGAAATCCTTATACAGAGAAGCTAACAAGGAGATGAAAGAAGCAAATATGCCTCTAAGAATGTGGAATACAAATTCAAAGCAATTAAGGGAACTTATCAAAGAAGATTTCCCTGAAACTGAAATTCCTGATTGCAACAATATGCTGGGACTTAATTGGAACACACAGGAAGATACTTTGAGTCTCAAAAGGATAAACAATAAATCAAGCAGTACACTCACTAAACGTAGTCTACTGTCAGAGGTATCACAATGTTTTGATCCTCTAGGACTCGTCTCACCGATTACCATAAAAGGTAAAATGCTTATGCAAGATGCATGGAAACTCAAAATTGGATGGGATGAGAATTTGCCTCTAGAAATGAGTCAAGCATGGGATGAAATATCCAAGGAGTTTAAACAACTTCATCAAATTAAATTTCCCAGACAAATAGGTCAAGAGGGAAACAATTACACATTACATGTGTTCTGTGATGCGTCAACCAGAGGTTATGGCGCTGTAGCTTACATGAGTAATGCTGAAGGAAGTACACTAATTACTTCAAAGGCCAGGGTAGCACCCTTGAAGGTCAGAACAGTACCACAATTGGAACTGACAGCACTCTATGTAGGTACAAAATTAGCTGTCTATCTCAACAAAGTACTTGATCATCTCACTATTGAAAAAACCGTGATCTGGAGTGATAATGAGGCAGTTCTCCAATGGTTAAGAAATAATAAGAGTAAGTTGGTCTATGTACAGAACAGAGTAGCAGAAATAAAAGAGATGCAGAGAGATTATCTCTTTCTCCACGTCTCTACCCAAGAGAATCCAGCTGACATGTTGTCACGTGGTGTCCCACTCATGAAATTTGTGGATAATAAATTATGGCTCCACGGACCGAACTGGCTCTCTAATGAAAATAACTGGCCTCAGCAAAAAAGCTCACATTATGCCAGAAGAAACAGTTTTTTTGAACACAGCAAAAATAAGTTGTGTAAATACTGCAGACACAACAGAAAGAGTCATTGATGGATCTAAATACTCATCTTTGGGTAAACTATTAAGAGTTACAGCTCTTGTCTTTAAATTCATTAAAGGAATAAAACCTGATTATGAATGTCTTGAACCCATTAAATACTGGATGAAACTAATACAGAAAGATGTTTTCTCTTCAGAATATAAATTTCTAGAAACACAAGATAAATCCCCAAAGAAACCTGTTATGATTAATTCTTTAGGACTTTATCTCGACTCAGAAAAGATTATAAGATGTCGAGGAAGAATTCATAATTCTTCACTACCTAAAGAAGCCATACATCCAATATTGATCCCCAAGAATCATTGGCTAACAAAACTGATTGTGCAAAACGCCCACAGTAACGTGTTACATGGTGGGGTAGCTGACACACTTTGTCATATACGACAATCCTACTGGATACCTCAAGGTCGACAAAGTGTGAAAAAACAAATAAAGGACTGTATTACTTGTCGTCACTACGATATGCGAGTATGTCAGTATCCAGGTCCACCTCCATATCCCTCTGAAAGAGTTTGTCATATCACTCCATTTGAGGTGACAGGTGTAGATTACACTGGACCAATAATTTTAACCAAAACAGTTGACAAAGTTCCCATCAAGGTGTACATCTGTTTGTTCACTTGTGCTACAACTAGAGCAGTACATCTAGAAGTAGCCACTGACATGTCTGCTGAAACCTTTATCAAATTATTCAGAAGGTTTGCAGCCAGAAGGGCATATCCCAGACTGATGATTTCAGATAATGCAACGAACTTTGTTGCTGGTGCTGCTTATATAAGCAAGATCTTTGATCAACCAGAAGTACAACAGATGCTGAATCAACGCAGTTGTCGTTGGAGATACATTCCTCCTAAATCTCCATGGCACGGCGGATTTTATGAAAGAATGATCGGCATTGTAAAACGTTGTTTAAGGAAGACTCTTCATCGTCAAAGAATCGACTTAGAAGAATTCCGTACAGTTGTGACTGAAATAGAAAATAGAGTCAACAACAGACCTCTAACTTATGTTACCGATGATCTGGACAATTTAGAAGTGTTAAGTCCATCTCATTTACTCCATGGCAGAAGGCTCGAACCTGTTCCTCCAATGAATGATAAAGAAATCATAGAGGATCCTACTTATTTCGAACCTGAGCAACTCAGACGTAAATTCAAACACCTTAATAAAGTGATTGAACGTTGGGAGAAAATTTGGCGAGAAGACTATCTCACCTCATTGAGAGAACACTTCTATGGAGCTGGTGTTCCTGAAAATCATAAGTCTTTAAGACCTGGTGACATAGTGATTATTGACAATGATGGTCCGAGGTCCCAATGGCCACTTGGAAAAATTGTGACCATATATCCTGATGCAAATGGAATCATCAGGACAGTTGATGTTTTAAGCAAAGGTGTAGTGAATAAGCGGACAATAAATAAACTAGTACCGTTAGAATTACACAGTGTTGAAAACAAAATTAGTGATTCTCCAGAAACCACACAGACTAAAGCTGTTCAGAAAAGACAAGCAGCAGTGGTGGCGAGTGAGAAAATTAAATTAATGTTAAGTGATGAATAGTTCACCTGCAGCGAACCTCTGCCGCCCCCCAGTGTGGAGAAATTTTCTCCAGGAGGGGGTATCATCCCCTTTCAGCCCCTTTCAGCCTTTTCAGCCCTGAGGGGCCCAGCCCTCTCCGAAGGGGCAAGGGTCTTGTTTACTGCTACAGTGAGTAATTGATCCCAGATGCAGTACCAGTATGCAACGTATGGTCAAGTGACCGCCGCTCCATGCGGTCCAGTGTTGCAAAGTGTATTTTAATAAGAGACAGCCCATTTCTTACCTTAGCAGGACAATTAAGGAAAATCCTGCTCCCACTTTATTATCATGGTGAAGATAGTGTATATTGTTGTCTATGCTTAAGACAGCAAGAATCAAACATTCTGTTTTGCTTCATGGAGGAAGTGGCAAGGAAGCAAAAGTACTAGGTCAGCTTTTCCTTTGTGCTGGGGGCAGTGACGGCGTGGGGCGTTGTGGCGTCTTCAGATTACTTTTGACTCTACTGAGAGTGACACTGACGCTGGGATAACCAACAAAGAACACTGATCTGTGCGTTAGTGTGAACAAAGTATCTCATAAAACACAATAAACACTTACAGAGAAGTGTGATCAGCTTCTTTAGTGATAAGATTGTGAACAATAAAGACAAATCTTGTGGAACATAGTGTACCAGTGTGCGTATTCCTAGACTATGGAAGACGTGGACATCCAAGGACACTTCTGCTTCTATCATGTCACTGATACCTGTCGAAGGTGTGAAGAACACCATAGCTCACACTACAAGAGCAAGGTAAGTTACCAATTTCTTGGAGTACTGGGGACTGCACAGTTCTTGAGTCGCAAGGAGTTTGTAATCAACCTATAGCCGGCAGTTAGGTGCGGACTTTTGAGTCCACACAAGTAAGTTTGTCAGCCATCAGTGAATGAAATATGCTGACATAACACCCCCTAGGAGTAAATTATTGTTTACATAATATGATCTATTCCAGCCCGTTGAGAGATGATCATGACAGCAATTCAAGACCTCGTCTGCATGGGCGGCTGTGTAGACGATTTGCTGTCTTTTATCAGCTAAGTGTTCCCTATATTTAAATTCATAAATTATATCTTAGTTGGTAAAACCATTTCTCAACAAAGTGAGCTAGATATCTCAAAGGCGATGGGGCCGGATAACATCTCTCGATGGGTCCTGAGAGAGGGACCAGAGGTGCTATGTGTGCCATTAACAACAATCTTCAACTGATCTATCGAAATAGGGCGACTACCTGAGGTATGGAAGACAGTAGATGTTGTCCCAATTTTTAAAAAAGGAGACAAACACGAAGCATTAAACTACAGACCAGTGTCACTTACATATATAGTATGCAAAGTCATGGAGAACATTACCAGGAGAAGAGTGGTGGCGCACCTAAAAATGAATGAGCCTATCAACGACAACCAGCACAGTTTCTGGGACGAGACTGGAATTTTATAACAGGGTGACAGCAGTAAGACAAGAAAGAGAGGGGTGGGTAGATTGCCTTTTCTTGGCCTGTAAGAAGGCGTTTGACATAGATCCACACAATAAATTAGTGAATAACCTGGAGGATCAAGCAGGGATAACAGTAAAGGCTCTGCAATGGATCAGGGAATACCTGTCGGGAAGACAACAGCGAGTCATGGTACGTGACGAGTTGTCAGAGTGGGAGCGTGTGACGAGAGGGGCTCCGCAAGGGTCAGTCATAGGACCGGTGCTGTTTCTGGTATTTGCGAACGACTTGACGGAAGGAATAGACTCAGAAGTGTCCCTGTTTGCAGATGATGTGAAGTTGATGAGAGGAAGTCAGTCGGATGAGGACCAGGCAGAACTACAAAGGGATTTTCTCAGTCTGCAGGACTGTTCCAGAAACTGGCTCCTGGAGTTCAACCCCACCAATTGCAGAGTCATGGAGATTGTGAAAGGGTGAAGAACACCACGGACGGAGTATAGTCTAGGGATCAGAGATTACAAACCTTACTCAAGGAAAAGGATCTTGGGGTTAGCATAACACCGAGCACATTTCCTGAGACGCCCATCAATCAGATAACTGCTGCAGCATAAGGGCGCCTGGAAAACCTAAGAATAACTTTCCCACATCTCAATAAGGAATCGTTCACGACTCTGTACACTGTGTACGTTAGGCCAATATTGGAGTATGCGGCACCAGTTTGGAACCCACACCTAGCCAAGCACGTAAGGAAATTAGAGAAGTGCAAAAGTTTGCAACAAGATTAGTTCCAGAGCTATGTGGTATGTCCTCCTAGGAGAGGGTAAGGGCAATCGACCTGACGACACTGGAGGACAGGAGAGATAGGGGGGACATGATAACAACCTATAAAATACTGAGAGGAATCGACAAGTTGGACAGAGACAGGATGTCTCAGAGATGGGACACAGTAACAAGGGGACACAGTTGGAAGTTGAAGACACAGATGAACCACAGGGATGTTAGGAAGTACTTCTTCATTCACAGAGTTGTTGGGAAGTGGAATAGTTTGGGAAGTGATGTAGTGGAGGCAGGATCCATACATAGCTTTAAGAAGAAGTATGATGAAGCTCATGGAGCAGGAAGAGTGAGGTTGCAGTGGCAGTGAAGAGGCGGGACCAGGAGCTGTGAATCGAGCCCTGCAACCACAACTAGGTGAGTACAACCACGTGAATACACCTAGGGGAGTACACACACACATATACACATACACAAGAATTCAAGGCGTTTGACACAGTTCCACACAAGAGATTGGTGCAAAAACTGGAGGACCAAGCAGGGATAACAGGGAAGGCACTACAATGGATCAGGGAATACTTGTCAGGAAGACAGCAGCGAGTCATGGTACGTGGCGAGGTGTCAGAGTGGGCACCTGTGACCAGCGGGGTCCCACAGGAGTCAGTCCTAGGACCAGTGCTGTTTCTGGTATTTGTGAACGACATGACGGAAGGAATAGACTCTGAGGTGTCCCTGTTTGCAGATGACGTGAAGTTGATGAGAAGAATTCACTCGATCGAAGACCAGGCAGAACTACAAAGGGATCTGGACAGGCTGCAGACCTGGTCCAGCAATTGGCTCCTGGAGTTCAATCCCACCAAGTGCAAAGTCATGAAGATTGGGGAAGGGCAAAGAAGACCGCAGACGGAGTACAGTCTAGGGGGCCAGAGACTACAAACCTCACTCAAGGAAAAAGATCTTGGGGTGAGTATAACACCAGGCACATCTCCTGAAGCGCATATCAACCAAATAACTGCTGCAGCATATGGGCGCCTAGCAAACCTCAGAACAGCATTCCGACATCTTAATAAGGAATCATTCAGGACCCTGTACACCGTGTATGTTAGGCCCATATTGGAGTATGCGGCACCAGTTTGGAACCCACACCTAGCCAAGCACGTGAAGAAACTAGAGAAAGTGCAAAGGTTTGCAACAAGACTAGTCCCAGAGCTAAGAGGTTTGTCCTACGAGGAGAGGTTAAGGGAAATCAACCTGACGACACTGGAGGACAGGAGAGATAGGGGGGACATGATAACGACATACAAAATACTGAGAGGAATTGACAAGGTGGACAAAGACAGGATGTTCCAGAGATTGGACACAGTAACAAGGGGACACAGTTGGAAGCTGAAGACACAGATGAATCACAGTGATGTTAGGAAGTATTTCTTCAGCCACAGAGTAGTCAGTAAGTGGAATAGTTTGGGAAGCGATGTAGTGGAGGCAGGATCCATACATAGCTTTAAGCAGAGGTATGATAAAGCTCACGGCTCAGGGAGAGTGACCTAGTAGCGATCAGTGAAGAGGCGGGGCCAGGAGCTCGGACTCGACCCCCGCAACCTCAACTAGGTGAGTACAACTAGGTGAGTACACACACACACACACATACACACACAAGCAAACACACACACACACACATACACACACACACACACACACACACACACACACACACACACACACACACACACACACACACATACACACACATACCACACACACACACACACACACACACACACACACACACACATACACACACAAGCAAACACACACACACAAACACACACACACACACACACACACACACACACACACACACACACACACACACACACACACACACACACACACACACACACACACACACACACACAGATGTGTCTGTATAAGACGTAGATACAAAGATACAGCTAATACCCTATTAAAGGACATAATATCAAGTCGTTTAGTGCATCTCGGACTCGTGGACCACCGCGGTCTATTACTCAACAGATGCAACTCTGACTCACCATCTGAGTAAAGGGTAAGAGTTCCCTCATAACTTGCAACCTTAGTTTGGTTGGTTGAGTAGTCTGGTTGACTGCATTATGGTTGTCACTTTGTACTGATGGGAGGTGACATCTACCTTGGTTCACATTGTGATAGCGTTGTCAACACGCAACACTAAGTTAGAAAGTGTTGTTACCAAGCAATACTAAGTTGGTGTCATCACTACGCAATATTGTGTTAGAGATCGACACCATGCGTAACCCTTCTAGGGTAGGGTAGGTGCCTGAGCCCGAGCCTTTAGCTCATAAGACTGTCATTCCCATTAGCCCCCTTGGGGCGGGGACGGCAGACCAGAGAGGCCTAGCTTGTGGCTAGGCCTGGGGACAGTTGGTCCCAAAGATGAGGAGGTACTTGTGCCTCCTCCCATGGGAGACTTAGGTCTCAGACACTCCCTAAAGAGGGAGCCAAGGGCGGGCCACCACTTGGAAAAGGCCCGGGCCGGGAGAATACCGGCTAATATTTAATAATAATAATAATAATTGTGTTAGAAAGTGTAGACACAACGCAATACTATGTTAGAATGAGATGACACAGCGTACTACTAAGTTATATAGTGTTGTCACCATGCATTACTGAGAAATGCTCTCACAATGCAATACTAAGTTAGAAAGTGCTGACAGTTTTGTCAGCACAAAAAGAACGAAAGGAACACGTGAAAGACTTGGGAATAACTATATTAAGTGACCTTTCTTTCAAAGAACACAATAAGACAGCCAGTAGGATGACAGGGTGGATAATAAGAACTTTCAGTATAAGGAAAATAATGCCAGTGGTTATACTTTTTAAATCGCCTGTGCTCCTTCTTCTGGAATATTATTCAGAGTTGACGTCCCCGTACAGGTACAGAGATCTTTTACGTCTCGCATAGAGCCAATAAAAGCATGTAAATTACTGGGAATGCCTTACAGTACTCAGTGTACTCAGTGAAGAGAAGGGACACCTGCTAATATATACAAGGAGAGTATTTAAGGGCCTTTTCCTAAATGTGTACACTGCCATAACAGCATACTTGAGTGAGAGATACAGGAGGAAGAGTAAAATAAAAGCATTGAAGCCCAGGGGTGCAGTGAGCATAATAAGGGAACATTGTATCAACATCCGTGGCTCCAGACTATTCAACATTTTACCAGAAGATATCAGAAACACTGCCGGAACAAGGGTAGAAGTTTTTAAGAGACAACTGGACAGGTATCAAGAAGGCTGTAATGAGTATGTGAGACAGTGGGTCACCAGTAGCAACAGCCGGTTCACCAGGCAAGTACCAGACGAGGCTGACCCATGGCCGGGCTCTGAGAATAGAAAAACTCTCGGAACTCGTTGCAGGTATATCAAAGATATATATGTACTTAACACTGTAAGGTCGGTTTATCATGAATGTAGTGTAGCGTTGTCACCACACAACACTGTGTTAGACAGTGTTGTCACCACACAACACTGTGTTAGACAGTGTTGTCACCACACAACACTGTGTTAGACAGTGTTGTCACCACACAACACTGTGTTAGACAGTGTTGTCACCACACAACACTGTGTTAGAAATTGTTATCAGCACACAACACTGTGTTAGACATTGTTATCAGCACACAACACTGTGTTAGACATCGTTTTCACTACGCAACATGGATTACTACTCTCATCACAACATTGTGATCAAACTGAGTAAGTAACCTCTCCCACTTTCAATATAGCACAAAGTGGATAAGTCCACTGAATTCTACACAGGTTTATCGAGAAGAACACCATCTGTGTTACCATCCTTGAAACCTGAATGATATATGATGGTGCTTTAACTGGAAAGAGAGAGTTCGTAACAGTTGATAGAATCGACGTTGACATCCAAAGCCTCTATTGTCAGTGTTTCTCACAGTGGGGTGAATAGGTGTATGCTGGTGTGGTGTTTAGAGGTGTGTGGTGGTGGTGTGTGCAGGTGTGTGGTAATGTGTTGTGGTTTGTGTGTTGATGTGTGGTGGTGTGTGGTAGTGTTTAGAGGTGTGTGATGGTGTGTGTTAGTGTGTAGTGGTATGTGGTGGTGTTTGTGTGTGGTGAAGTGTGGTGGCGTGCTGTTTAGAGGTGTGTGGTGGTGTGTGATGGTGTTTGGTTTTAGGTGGTGATATGTTCTGGTGTGTGCCGATGTGGTATTCAGAGATGTGTGCATGAGCTGTGTTCAGAGATGTTTGTAATATTCAGAGCTACAATGGTGTGACAGGAGACAGACTTGGACTCAAGTACTGCACGGCAGGTAGACCCATCCCCATTCCACAAGGCGGATTTAACTTCCCTCGTCTACTCTACGAGTTACAGCAAGGAATACGGGACCAAACAAGAGTTTTCGTATGAGTGTTTTCTGCCTTTTGTGTCTAAATTGGTCTAGACTGGCAGATCCATTTAGCCAGAATGAATGTGTTAGGATTTACTTAAGCTGGGTCAGTGGCCAGTCTCGCTCGCTTTATATTCGCTTAAAGTATTGTGCAGCGGAAAGTTGAGAGTTGTTAGTTGATATCAGACTCTGTATATGACGTCTGGTGGGGGTCTATGTTTGATGGTTGTAGTAGTGGTGGTAGTGGTGGTAGTGGTGGTAGTGGTGGTAGTGGTGGTAGTGGTGGTAGTTCTGGTAGTGGTGTAGTGGTGGTAGTGATGGTAGTGGTGGTAGAAGTGGTAGTGGTGGTAGTGGTAGTAGTGGTGGTGGTTGACGGTTGTGGTGATTGTGGAAGTAGTAATAGTGGTGGTAGTGCATGTAATAGTGGTTGATGGTAGTGGTGGTGGTTGGGGTAGTACTGGTGGTGGTGTTAGTAGATTTGGGGGTGGTAGTGGTGGAAATAATGGTGATGGTGGTGGAGGTGGTAGCAGTACTAGGGGTGGTACTGGTGGAAGTATTAGTAGTTTTGGTGGTGGTAGTAGTAGTAGTAGTAGTAGTAGTAGAGGTAGTAGTAGTGTTAGTGGTGACAGTGGTTTTAATGGTGGAAGTAGTAGTGACGGTGGTGGGGTGGTGGTGGTGGTGGTGGTGGTGGTGGTGGGGTGGTGGTGGTGGTGGTGGTGGTTGTGGCTGTGGTGGTGGTGATAGTGGTGTTGGTGGTGGTGTTGATGGTGATGGTCGTGATGGTAATGGTTGTCATGGTGGTAATGGTGGTGGTGACGGTTGTGTTAAATGGTAGTGGTGGTGTTGGTGGTGATGGTGATGGTCGTGGTGATGGTGGTTGTGATGGTGGCAATACCAGCGACAGCTGCTGACAGCACATACCTGGGTTGTGACAGCTGCTGACAACACACACTTGGGCTGTGACAGTTGCTGACTACACACACCTGGGATGTGACAGCTGCTGATAACGAGACACCTGGGCTGTGACAGCTGCTGTCATAACACGCCTGGACTATAGGACAGCAGTTTTGCTGAGAGAACAGCTGAAGGTACAGCAGTTGGAACAGCAACCAGGAAGCAAAGCTGTCAACATGCACTTGATTCAGCTGTCAGTCCCCGGGTCTGACACTTAGCTGTCGGGTACCTGCTGTCAGTGAAGACTATTACTCACGTAGGTTCAGTGGGAGACAGGCAGCCTTGGCCTGTGTCAGGCTCAACGAGCCAGGCATCAGTTCCCCGAGCAACAGACATCAATCACCAGTACAACAGGCATCAATCACCCATGTAACAGATATCGATGAGGAGTGAGTCGTGATTGCGTGTGATGTCGCGCGACCGACGTCCCGCGGTATACGTCCAGCAACCTGCCTAACGAAGGGAAGGCCTCGCGGCATCAGTTTACGTAGCCCGTGGAGCTTACTGCCTCTCTTGTCTCTTATTCTACTGACATGACAGCAATCTGAGAAACATGTGACATATGAGAAACGAGTGTAGCACAATGTGAAATATGAAGCTTTACAGGTCATGTCTAGCAGTGACATGAAGCAAGGGAAGAGCTTCGGAATATATGACATGTTTGGGAATTTTGTCGGATCTCCCGTTTTCTAATAACATGTTCATTTTTCCACTATAATCTACCTAGTCCATAATTACTCACATTTGCTTTGTCTGTTTCGTAAGGTGAAGTCCAGGATCTTTCCTTAATTCATGGTATAACTTAACAAATCTTTGAAGGCAATTGTGTAGTAGAGGTCAGAGCTGCGCTCAGACCTCTACAACAAAATACATTATGTGTGCTGTGAAAGTTCTCTGTACACTCTCCAGGTCAGCAATTTTGCCTGCCTAAAGAGAACAAGCGATTTGAAGAGAATCATCATGGCTTTTTCGTCCCTAGTTTTGAAAGTTCTCATTATCCATCCTATCATATTTCTAGCAGATGAGGTAAATACATTGTTGTGGTCTTTGAAAGTGAGATCCACTCCCAGGTCCTTCACGTTAGTTTTTCGCTCTATTGTATGGTTAGAATTTATACCCTGAGTACTGTGCCTTGTGAAACAGAGCTTTTCACAGAAGCCGCCTCAGATTTTACCCTGTTTACTATTACTCTTTGTGTTCTGTTTGTTAGGAAATTATCGATCCATTTACCAACTCTTCCCGTTATTCTTTTATCACGCATTTTGTGTGCAATTACATTATGGTCGCACTTGTTGAAGGCTTTTGCAAAGTCTTTGTATACTGCATCTGCATTTTGTTTATCCTCTGTAGCATCCAGGACCTTGTCATAGTGGTCCAGTAGCTGGGACAGGCAGGAGCGACTTGCTCTAAACCCATGTTGCCCTGGGTTGTGTAACTGATGGGTATCTAGGTGGTTGGCGATCTTGCTTCATAGAATCCTTGGAATTACTGGGAAGTTGCATCCGGAGGCTTGTTAACAACCACAATAAGAAGGTTTTGGTTTTCAATCTTTACTGCCAAACCTTGAACTACGTCAAATGAGGTGTTTAGTAGTTCCGAGCAAATGCACGACTCTGTGACGCATAAGCCAACCCCCCCTTGTTGCCTGTTCAGTCTGTCGCATTTGAATAGGTTATAAACAGGGATGGTTTAGAAAGACACGTAAGCAAACACTATAACATATTTATTAGAAAACGTTTCGGTCCTGGAACCTTGATCACTTCTAACATACAGAGGTAGAAAGACATTATATATATAGGCGGAGAGTGAGATGTGACGCACGTGACCTGAGGAATGTCATAAGAACATAAGAATGGAGGAACACTGTAGAAGGCCTACTGGCCCATGCGAGGCGAGGGTAGACGATGAAATCACGTGACTCCTGTGTTGTTGGGTTGGTGCTGCTTAAGTATCATGTATGCCAATGTTTTTGAAATTTTGTAGTTTCCAGTGTTGCGTTCTATAGTGTCGATGACGGTGATTAGTGAGGCTTCTAGGCACCGTCGGCGTCTGAGGTCTGGTTCGGTGAGAACGAGTTGTGCCTCGTTCCAGTTCATCAAATGCCCCGTGGAGTCTCTGTGGAGGACACAGGCGTACCTTACATCGTCTCTGTTAGAGGTATTTCGATGCTCATTCAGGCGGACTGCAAGATCTCTGCCTGTCTCGCCTACATATTTCTTGGGACAGAACCCACAGGGGATAATGTAGACGCCTGCTGTAGAAGTTAGAGGTGTGGGGCTGCGTTTAGTAGTGAGGTCTTTGATAGAGGATGTGTTTATGGTGGAAACGTTGATGTTACTCATAGCAAGTGCCCGGCGAGTATTCGTGGCAACATCGCCACATGGGAGTACTATGAACTGTTTAGGGGGCTGTTCCATGGGCGGTTTGTTGAGGATAGCTTGTGCCTTGAGTCTGCAATCTCGGATGAAGAAAGATGGGAACTGAAGACGTGTAAAGGCTTGTGTTATGTAAACGCATTCTTCTTCTAGAAAACAAGGGCTGGAGATGCGAAGAGCTCTCAAGAAGAAGCCAATGAGGACTCCTCTCTTAGTGCGGGTATCTTGGTGTGAATAAAAGTGTATAAGATCGTCCTTGTTGGTAGGTTTTCTATACACTTTGAAGAGAAGTTTGTCACTGTCGGGAGATCTGCACAGTAGAACGTCGAGGAAAGGAAGTTTGCCATCATTTTCGAGTTCAAGTGTAAACTTTATTGATGGTTCAACTGCATTGATCTTGTTGAGAAGGGCCTGGATATTGAGACGTCTCGGATAGAAAACCAATATATCATCAACGTATCTTAGCCAGGTAACGGTGTTGGGAATGAGGGTGCTGAATTTCTCTGTCTCCAAGTTTTCCATGAAGAGGTTGGCAAGCACAGCACTGAGCGGGCTGCCCATTGCCATCCCAAAGCATTGTTTGTAACAGTTGTCCTGATACTTGAAGAAGTTGAAATTAACACACAGTTCCACTAGATTGATGAAATCTAGAAGAGGTAAAGGGAGGTCGTGGTTTTCAGTGAGCCTCTGTCTCAGAATGTTGATTGCAGCGTCAGTAGGAACGTTGGTAAAGAGGGCTGTGACATCGAAGGAAGCCATGCTTTTGTTTTTGACATTCAGGTTGGAAATTCGGGAGAGAAGGTCACCTGAGTGTTTGAGGTGGGCTTGCCTGATAGTGCCCAGAAGCGCTGAAAGGTATTTGGCAAGGTGGCCGGCTAGTCTGTGTGGTGCACTCCCTATGCCCGAAGTGATAGGCCGTAGTGGGATGCCAGGTTTGTGTGTCTTAGGAAGGCCATACAGGCGTGCTGGTTTCGGTTGACCTGGTAAAAGTTTAAGTAGTTTTTTGCCTTGTTCTGATTTTCGTAAGATGCTACGAGCCTTTTGAAGGAAAGTCTGGGTACTTTGAAGTAGCACTGATTCCGATACAGGCTGGTATGTGTTGGCATCGTTGAGAAGATTTAACCCTTCAGAGGGCAAGGCAGACTAAAATGCGGATTTTGAAAGTAATTTCGTATGAGGAGATAGAGCCACTCGATGTAAGGTCACTGAGACCATCCAAACGGAGTTGTGAAAGTAACATCTCGGGCAATTGCAGATATTCGAAGACCGAGTATATTCGGTCCTGCCCGTTTGGGGTATAACAATTTAGAATGTTGCAAGGTTGCAATTGTTGTAAAAAACAAATAAATAATTTTTTAAATTTATTAGACAAGTAGACAATATAAAAAACATAAATGGAACTGGTTTCTGAACAATTTGTAAGCAGTTAAAAAATAGAAATAGGAACTACTTATCAACAATGACACATTGCAATGGGATACAACTTACAAATGAAATATTCCTGAGTTCCCTGAGAAAGAACAATCCTTTTACATCACTAATTTCTGCAATGAAACTTTATGAAACAATTTCTATCCATCTTGATGGATAGTTTACTTTGCATGTGGCACAGGAAAATGAGGATGTGACATGATTATTCTTGTTGCTGCAATACTTGCATGTAAGCAAGTATCTTCTTCTTGTTCAATTTCTTCTTTTTGGATGGTGGCATAGCTTCCTCCTCATCTGTTGGCACCTCTCCATCTTGTGGCAAGTATTCATCATCAGTTTCCACCACTTCCAGGTCATCTGGGTCATGATCTGAGTCACTATCATCCCAAATACAGACAAATTTCGACTTATCCTTGGAGGACTCACCGTAGAACAATTTCTTATTGATCTAGAAGGACAATAAAAACGTTCTGTACACACCCATATCATTACTGAATTCATATATACACTACCAAGTTTTATGGAAATATTTATATACCGAAACTTGAAAACTACACCTAAAAGGGCAGGAACAACTGTACTTGGTCCTATTTTGTTGCACTTTTTTCATTTGCATGGTGCACTCATAATATGCTTCACAACGCCTTCATATATATATATCAAAATATGGCTAAACTATTCATTTACGCACTAGACACACAAATCAGTACTTACCAACATTGTATAGGGTGAAATGCTTCAGTATATAAGGAGCACTCAACCGAGAAACATGAGTTTTGGCGCCGGCAAGGTAGAAGTGTTTACATTCTGCTCTCTCGACCAATGGGAAGCGAGCAGCCGCCATCACTGCTCAGCCGGGGCGACTCAGGGAAGGTCTGTGATTGGTCAGAAATAGAGAACGGGAACCTAGATGCGCTGGGGGAGTCGGAGGACGTGTGTAAAAAACCACGTTATGAGGACCGACTATACTCGGTCGACAGTGTTGAGTAACACCACACCACCTCCTTTGTCAGCGGTTGTAATGACGATATCATCGTTGTTGGCCAAGTTCCTGAGTGCTTGGATGTATCTTCTGGGAATGACCGGTCTTGAAGGCTCAGTAGCTGCAGCAGTGATGATTCCTTGGACAAAGCCCTTTTTGAAACTCCAAGGAATCATCACTGCTGCAGCTACTGAGCCTTCAAGACCGGTCATTCCCAGAAGATACATCCAAGCACTCAGGAACTTGGCCAACAACGATGATATCGTCATTACAACCGCTGACAAAGGAGGTGGTGTGGTGTTACTCAACACTGTCGACTACAACAATAAAGTCTTAAATCTTCTCAACGATGCCAACACATACCAGCCTGTATCGGAATCAGTGCTACTTCAAAGTACCCAGACTTTCCTTCAAAAGGCTCGTAGCATCTTACGAAAATCAGAACAAGGCAAAAAACTACTTAAACTTTTACCAGGTCAACCGAAACCAGCACGCCTGTATGGCCTTCCTAAGACACACAAACCTGGCATCCCACTACGGCCTATCACTTCGGGCATAGGGAGTGCACCACACAGACTAGCCGGCCACCTTGCCAAATACCTTTCAGCGCTTCTGGGCACTATCAGTCAAGCCCACCTCAAACACTCAGGTGACCTTCTCTCCCGAATTTCCAACCTGAATGTCAAAAACAAAAGCATGGCTTCCTTCGATGTCACAGCCCTCTTTACCAACGTTCCTACTGACGCTGCAATCAACATTCTGAGACAGAGGCTCACTGAAAACCACGACCTCCCTTTACCTCTTCTAGATTTCATCAATCTAGTGGAACTGTGTGTTAATTTCAACTTCTTCAAGTATCAGGACAACTGTTACAAACAATGCTTTGGGATGGCAATGGGCAGCCCGCTCAGTGCTGTGCTTGCCAACCTCTTCATGGAAAACTTGGAGACAGAGAAATTCAGCACCCTCATTCCCAACACCGTTACCTGGCTAAGATACGTTGATGATATATTGGTTTTCTATCCGAGACGTCTCAATATCCAGGCCCTTCTCAACAAGATCAATGCAGTTGAACCATCAATAAAGTTTACACTTGAACTCGAAAATGATGGCAAACTTCCTTTCCTCGACGTTCTACTGTGCAGATCTCCCGACAGTGACAAACTTCTCTTCAAAGTGTATAGAAAACCTACCAACAAGGACGATCTTATACACTTTTATTCACACCAAGATACCCGCACTAAGAGAGGAGTCCTCATTGGCTTCTTCTTGAGAGCTCTTCGCATCTCCAGCCCTTGTTTTCTAGAAGAAGAATGCGTTTACATAACACAAGCCTTTACACGTCTTCAGTTCCCATCTTTCTTCATCCGAGATTGCAGACTCAAGGCACAAGCTATCCTCAACAAACCGCCCATGGAACAGCCCCCTAAACAGTTCATAGTACTCCCATGTGGCGATGTTGCCACGAATACTCGCCGGGCACTTGCTATGAGTAACATCAACGTTTCCACCATAAACACATCCTCTATCAAAGACCTCACTACTAAACGCAGCCCCACACCTCTAACTTCTACAGCAGGCGTCTACACTATCCCCTGTGGGTTCTGTCCCAAGAAATATGTAGGCGAGACAGGCAGAGATCTTGCAGTCCGCCTGAATGAGCATCGAAATACCTCTAACAGAGACGATGTAAGGTACGCCTGTGTCCTCCACAGAGACTCCACGGGGCATTTGATGAACTGGAACGAGGCACAACTCGTTCTCACCGAACCAGACCTCAGACGCCGACGGTGCCTAGAAGCCTCACTAATCACCGTCACCGACACTATAGAACGCAACACTGGAAACTACAAAATTTCAAAAACATTGGCATACATGATACTTAAGCAGCATCAACCCAACAACACAGGAGTCACGTGATTTCATCGTCTACCCTCGCCTCGCATGGGCCAGTAGGCCTTCTACAGTGTTCCTCCATTCTTATGTTCTTATGACATTCCTCAGGTCACGTGCGTCACATCTCACTCTCCGCCTATATATATAATGTCTTTCTACCTCTGTATGTTAGAAGTGATCAAGGTTCCAGGACCGAAACGTTTTCTAATAAATATGTTATAGTGTTTGCTTACGTGTCTTTCTAAACCAACTTGTCGGTATTTATTATCAAGGTTTATACCATAAACAGGGATCCATATTTCGTTGTCAAAATGATCCTTTATCTGGGTCTCTGTGAGAGCCACAAACATTGCATTAGACTCTGTAAGCAGTGCACTGATGTAAGGGATTTTGTTCTTGGTGATGACTTTAGAACCTCTATGTTTACAAATATAAAAGTTTTTTTATTGATGGAATTTAGGGAGGCTTAGTTTGGTAGCATTAATATCCATTGTTCTGGAGTGGAAGCCGGTGACTGCCCTTACACTCCAGATGTGTTTCCAGATGTCGAAGGAATTCTGTTATTTCTTGCCAGTCCGTTTATCCACAGAATATTCATCACTGGAAATATTCTGGCATCCTGATTATCTCAGCGGAAATATTCACTTGCGTGGTATACTTGTCGGAATAATATTTACTCTGGGAAATATTACACATAAAATATCGGAGAGTAATATAATATTAAGGATATTTTTTTTAATGTGAGTAAACAAAAAATTGCATATATACTCTGAGAGGTGTGAATCCCTCGGTGTATATACACTGCAAGGTGTGTATCTCTCAGTATATATACACTGAGAGGGGGTTTATATCTCAGTGTATGTACACTGCGAAGTATGCATCTCTCAACGTATATACACTGAGAGGTTTGTATTTCTCAGTGTACATACACTGAGAGGTGTGTATCTCTCAATGAATATACACTGAGAGGTGTGTATATACACTGCGAGGTGTTTATCTGTCAGCGTATATACATTGAGAATTTACTTAACTTCTACAAGAATTTAAGTGTTCTTGACTGGTGGTGGTGAGTTCTTGAGTGCAGTTAACTAAACCGACCAAATTAGCATATCACTGTGCATATATTCTGAAGTGTATCTCCTTGTGACAGTTCATCAGAGGGATGTATATCCCAATTTAAGTGGGCTAATAATTTATTTTATTCTCAAGAGGCCTATATAGTGAATTTTTGACTGTTGGTAAACAGTTTGAAGGTTGAGTTAATGATCCTCTTGGAGTCGAGAGTTACTAACCAGTCAACAGACATAAACATTAGAGTAAATAGGCGATTTTGGTAATATACACACAGTGTTATTCTCATGTTCTTGGTATATCAGTTTAACACAGATTAATGACACAGTATGTTACTACGTCTTCCATCATCTTCACCTCCTTCCTTTTAGATTTAGTAAAGTGTGTAATATCTGATGGTGTGACTCCCTCTTCCATCACAGTTGTGTTTCTTTTCCATTACTAAACTTGTGTAGATTTTCATACAGAAACTCGAACTCCCAGCAAAGTTAATAGTGTTTTGTGAATTTTTAAAATTGTTTCCTTGTCTGACAAACTCTGTGTGTGATGCCTACGACTGTAATTGAGTGTTTGTGTAAACAGATGTATGTATCTGTGTTTACAGAAACATTTCATCAGGGAGTGTAAGTTCAAGAATTAATTTAGTAGAGCTTAAATCACAATTAATCAAAATGTCAAAATTTTGGAGAATTTTTTAATGGAAATAGATGGTAGTTAAGTTAGAGGAAGGGAAGCACGAGGGAGATAATGTTATTGTGAGGATATTGTGATGGGAGGGAACTTGGCTTCAAGATTTGAGTTGATTGTGGTGGTCACTTGTAGTGGCCACTTGAAGTGGTCACTTGTAGTGGTTACTTGTAGTGGTCACTTGTAGTGGTTACTTGTAGTGGTTACTTGTAGTGGTCGCTTGTAGTGGTCACTTGTAGTGGTCACTTGTAGTGGTCACTTGTAGTAGTCACTTGTAGTGGCCACTTGAAGTGGTCACTTGTAGTGGCCACTTGAAGTGGTCACTTGTAGTGGTTACTTGTAGTGGTCGCTTGTAGTGGTCACTTGTAGTGGTCACTTGTAGTGGTCACTTGTAGTGGTCACTTGTAGTGGTCACTTGTAGTGGTCACTTGTAGTTGTTACTTGTAGTGGTCACTTGTAGTGGTCACTTGTAGTGGTCACTTGTAGTGGTCACTTGTAGTGGTCACTTGTAGTTGTTACTTGTAGTGGTCACTTGTAGTGGTCACTTGCAGTGGTTACTTGTAGTGGTCACTTGTCGTGATCACTTGTAGTGGTCACTTGTAGTGGTCACTTGCAGTGGTTACTTGTAGTGGTCACTTGTAGTGGTCACTTGTAGTGGACACTTGTAGTGGCCACTTGCAGTGGTTACTTGTAGTGGTCACTTGTCGTGATCACTTGTAGTGGTCACTTGTAGTGGTCACTTGCAGTGGTTACTTGTAGTGGTCACTTGCGGTGCTCACTTGCAGTGATCACTTGTAGTGGTCACTTGCAGTGGTCACTTGTAGTGGTCACTTGCAGTGGTCACTTGTAGTGATCACTTGTAATGGTCACTTACAGTAATCACTTACAGTGGTCACTTGTAGTGGTCACTTGTAGCGGTCACTTGCAGTGGTCGCTGGAGTGGTCACTACAATCTTGGTTCAGCAACTCGGCTCATTGTGTACTTGTCTGTCCCTCCAATTTCATAATCAATATTATCCTTACTTTCATAAGTCGTGGATCAGTAAGCCAGCCGAAGGTCTGAATCAGATGAGAAAAATCTCCTGGGGCAGGTCATCACATTCCTAGGACCCGCGTCAGGAAACACCTGTCCACTTTATACTGAACAACCTTACCTAACCTAAGCCAACTGTTATTTGAGAAGCATAGCAGAGCTTCCTGGGTGATATTTACCTGTAGAAATAGCCCGTCTGCCAGCCCCCACACTTGTTATACTAGGACCATCAGTAATGTCAGTGTTGACAAACACTCGTGTTCTTCGTCAGATATATAAACGTCGTAAAAATTATGAAATATGTTGGATATTGTTAAGTGCTTGCTTGTGACTTTGCGTTGGCTCGTATATTACACTGTTGTTTGTAACTTTCCGTATGTTAGAAGTATGTTAACTTCGCCTCTAGGCTCGACTTCAAAAGCAGGGAGCTATCGTAATGACCAGGCTGGCCAGGGTTGGATATTTGGTAGGGAGGAAGACAGGGAGGAAGAGAGTGAGGAATGAATGGAGTGAGGGAGGGAGGGAGAGAGAAAGGAAGAGAGGGAGAAAGGAAGGGATGAGAGCGAAATCGAAGAGCAAAAACCAATGAGAAACACTTAACAAAATAAACAGAGACACGTAAGTGAAAGAGGGGAAAGTAGAGGTTAAGAGGGAGAAGAGGAGAAACAAACTCACCGATAAAGAGATCGACTGGAGGAATAACAAAGGAAAATGGTAATGGAGGGGCGAGAGAAAATGACGAACGAGGAGAGAGAGAGAGAGAGAGAGAGAGAGAGAGAGAGAGAGAGAGAGAGAGAGAGAGAGAGACGAGACAAAGAAGACGAGAGGCGAAGGAAGAATGTGGAACACACAGGTACCTAACAATGAGACATAATTTCCATGGTGTTTCCTATTCACCTCTTCGTAATAACCTTCATTAAACAGGAGAAATGAAGTAATTAATGCAACGTTTACTGAGCAGCCGAGCGTGAGAAGAAGAGGGGATGGAGAGAGAGAGAGAGAGAGAGAGAGAGAGAGAGAGAGAGAGCAGCAACTTCACTCTGGCTGTACCCTTCTCCAGAACATCACTCCATCTGAGATCATACATACCCAGGATGACCCGAGTATGGAACACATTCGTACAGCATAATGATGTCAACGAGATAACGTCAGTTGATCAAATGAAAATGCTGGCCCACAGATGGCTCCAACTTCATCCTGTTCCCTACTTGTATGTCTCATAACAATAAAAATGCTTTCAAATGATCTGATGTAGGTAACAGCTCTTAGCTTGTCAATAAAATTAGGGATCCTTAACGTTGTTAAACCCTGTGTAAAAGAGAGAGTGACAGAGACAGAAACACAGACAGACAGACAAACAGACAGACAGACAGACAAACAGACAGACAGACAGACAGACAGACAGACAGACAGACAGACAAACAGACAGACAGACAGACAGACAGACAGACAGACAGACAGACAGACAGACAGACAGACAGACAGACAAACAGACAGACAGACAGACAGACAGACAGACAGAGACAGAGAGACAAAGAGACAGACAGACAGATTAAAAAGGGAAATAAAAGGGTGGAAAGCGTGAAGAAAGAAAATGAGAAACAGAAAGGTAAGGAGAAAGAGAAAAGGAACAAAATAAAGGTAAGAAGAAAGCAAATAAAGAAGGAAAGATAAAATGAAGGAAGATAAGAATTAAGGGAGGGAAGGTACGGAGGGAGGGAGTCAGGAAGGAGTCAGGAAGGAGTCAGGAAGGGGTCAGGGAGGGTCAGGGAGGAGTCAGGGAGGAGTCAGGGAGGAGTCAGGGAGGAGTCAGGGAGGAGTCAGGGAGGAGTCAGGGAGGAGTCAGGGAGGAAGGAAGGAGTCAGGAAGGAGACAGGGAGGGTCAGGAAGGAGTCATGGAGGAGTCAGGGAGGAGTCATGGAGGAGTCAGGGAGGAGTCATGGAGGAGTCAGGGAGGAGTCATGGAGGAGTCAGGGAGGAGTCAGGGAGGAAGGAAGGAGTGAGGAAGGAGTCAGGGAGGAAGGAAGGAGTCAGGAAGGAGTCAGGGAGGAAGGAAGGAGTCAGGTAGGAGTCAGGGAGGAAGGAAGGAGTCAGGGAGGAAGGAAGGAGTCAGGTAGGAGTCAGGGAGGAAGGAAGGAGTCAGGAAGGAGTCAGGGAGGAAGGAAGGAGTCAGGAAGGAGTCAGGGAGGAAGGAAGGGGTCAGGAAGGAGTCAGGGAGGAAGGAAGGAGTCAGGAAGGAGTCAGGAAGGAGTCAGGGAGGAAGGAAGGAGTCAAGGAGGAGTCAGGGAGGAAGGAAGGAGTCAGGAAGGAGTCAGGGAGGAAGGAAGGAGTCAGGAAGGAGTCAGGGAGGAAGGAAGGAGTCAGGAAGGAGTCAGGAAGGAAGCAGGGAGGAGACAGGGAGGAAGGAAGGAGTCAGGGAGGAGTCAGGAAGGAGTCAGGGAGGAGTCAGGAAGGAGTCAGGGAGGAGTCTGGGAGGAAGGAAGGAGTCAGGGAGGAGTCAGGGAGGAGTCAGGGAGGAGTCAGGGAGTCAAAGAATATATAGACCTGAGGAGGACTAAACGATAGAAAGAAACCAGAGTAGAAGAGAGAAAACAAACGATATGAGGAAGAAGAGAAGAAGGATAACAAAATAACAAGATGCAGATAAGGAGAAGGGAAACAATAAGAAGAATAAGAGCAAAAAAACAAAAGACAGGAGGCAGAGAATTTGGAAGAAACAGTGAGAGACATAGGAAGGACCTTTCACAGATACAGTGCAGTACTGTATTTGCTGCACACTGCTGCTAGCACAGCAACTGTCAGGATCATTAACACCAGCTGCTGCTGTAGCAAGCACTGAAATACAGTGCAGTACTGTATTTGCTGCACACTGCTGCTAGCACTGCAACTGTCAGGATCATTAACATCAGCTGCTGCTGTAGCAAGCACTGAAATACAGTGCAGTACTGTATTTGCTGCACACTGCTGCTAGCACTGCAACTGTCAGGATCATTAACATCAGCTGCTGCTGTAGCAAGCACTGAAATACAGTGCAGTACTGTATTTGCTGCACACTGCTGCTAGCACTGCAACTGTCAGGATCATTAACACCAGCTGCTGCTGTAGCAAGCACTGAAATACAGTGCAGTACTGTATCTGCTGCACACTGCTGCTAGCACAGCAACTGTCAGGATCATTAACACCAGCTGCTGCTGTAGCAAGCACTGAAATACAGTGCAGTACTGTATCTGCTGCACACTGCTGCTAGCACAGCAACTGTCAGGATCATTAACACCAGCTGCTGCTGTAGCAAGCACTGAAATACAGTGCAGTACTGTATCTGCTGCACACTGCTGCTAGCACAGCAACTGTCAGGATCATTAACACCAGCTGCTGCTGTAGCAAGCACTGAAATACAGTGCAGTACTGTATCTGCTGCACACTGCTGCTAGCACAGCAACTGTCAGGATCATTAACACCAGCTGCTGCTGTAGCAAGCACTGAAATACAGTGCAGTACTGTATCTGCTGCACACTGCTGCTAGCACAGCAACTGTCAGGATCATTAACACCAGCTGCTGCTGTAGCAAGCACTGAAATACAGTGCAGTACTGTATCTGCTGCACACTGCTGCTAGCACAGCAACTGTCAGGATCATTAACACCAGCTGCTGCTGTAGCAAGCACTGAAATACAGTGCAGTACTGTATCTGCTGCACACTGCTGCTAGCACTGCAACTGTCAGGATCATTAACATCAGCTGCTGCTGTAGCAAGCACTGAAATACAGTGCAGTACTGTATTTGCTGCACACTGCTGCTAGCACTGCAACTGTCAGGATCATTAACATCAGCTGCTGCTGTAGCAAGCACTGAAATACAGTGCAGTACTGTATTTGCTGCACACTGCTGCTAGCACTGCAACTGTCAGGATCATTAACACCAGCTGCTGCTGTAGCAAGCACTGAAATACAGTGCAGTACTGTATTTGCTGCACACTGCTGCAAGCACTGCAACTATCACGAACAGAGCTTTTCACTATAGCCGCCTCAGACTTGACTCTGGTTACTATTACTTTCTGTGTTCTATTTGTTAGGAAGTTATAGATCATCTACCAACTTTTCCTGTTATTCCTTCATCACGCATTTTGTGCGCAATTACACCGTGGTCACACTTGTCGAAGGCTTTCACAAAGCCTGTGTATACTACACCTGCATCCAGGACCTTGCCATTGTGCTCCAGTAGGTAAAAAAAGCGACATATTCACTCTAGGCTTTATTTGATCTCTTGTTAGTGTGGCACTACGTTATTTGCATACTTCTTACTTTGTTTTTGATTCAGTGGCTACTATTTTCTTTCTAGATTAGTTCCAAACGTTCGAACGATGTACTTTATAGGTTCACTGACACAATTCTACACTTCTGACACTGCGAAATATGACGATAATCCACGGAAAAGAGAGGAGCACGCGGGGGAGTGTATGAGGTTACAATGTAACATTACTACCATTATGGTGACTAAACACGACAATGGGACACTGATAGTGACTGAACACGATAATGTAACACTGATAGTGACTGAACATGATAATGTAACACTGATAGTGACTGAACACGATAATGTAACACTGATAGTGACTGAACATGATAATGTAACACTGATAGTGACTGAACATAACAATGTAACACTGATAGTGACTGAACATAACAATGTAACACTGATAGTGACTGAACATAACAATGTAACACTGATAGTGACTGAACATAACAATGTAACACTGATAGTGACTGAACATAACAATGTAACACTGATAGTGACTGAACATAACAATGTAACACTGATAGTGACTGAACATAACAATGTAACACTGATAGTGACTGAACATAACAATGTTACACTGATAGTGACTGAACATAACAATGTAACACTGATAGTGACTGAACATAACAATGTAACACTGATAGTGACTGAACATAACAATGTAACACTGATAGTGACTGAACATAACAATGTAACACTGATAGTGACTGAACATAACAATGTAACACTGATAGTGACTGAACATAACAATGTAACACTGATAGTGACTGAACACGATAATGTAACACTGATAGTGACTGAACATAACAATGTAACACTGATAGTGACTGAACATAACAATGTAACACTGATAGTGACTGAACATAACAATGTAACACTGATAGTGACTGAACATAACAATGTTACACTGATAGTGACTGAACATAACAATGTAACACTGATAGTGACTGAACATAACAATGTAACACTGATAGTGACTGAACATAACAATGTAACACTGATAGTGACTGAACACGATAATGTAACACTGATAGTGACTGAACATGATAATGTAACACTGATAGTGACTGAACATAACAATGTAACACTGATAGTGACTGAACATGATAATGTAACACTGATAGTGACTGAACACGATAATGTAACACTGATAGTGACTGAACACGATAATGTAACACACACACACACACACACATATATATATATATATATATATATATATATATATATATATATATATATATATATATATATATATATATATAATATATATATATATATATATATATATATATATATATATATATATATATATATATATATATATATATATATATACATATATTCGACCTCACGACACATTGTACTGCCTCAAGAGGCCACACAATGTACATGTCACCTTACCAACTGAGCCATCGATCTTACAAACAACAGGAGCCTAGCGAACTAAGCTTGTTTCATGTTGCGAGGACACTCGTGGCAGTTGTATTCTCAAGGATTAATTTCAGCCTCCTCCTGTTTGAATATCCGTCTCCACAAGCAGTCTGTATAGCAATGAAACCACGAAACAAGTGGTTTAGAATCATTTCGTGGTTTCATTGCTAAGTAGACTGGCTGTGGAGGCGGGTATTCAAACAGGAGGAGGCTGAAATTAATCCACGGCCCACCAAGCAGGGCCGTGGAATGAAGGGGGAGGGCAATTGGGGGTGGAGATAGTGATGGGGAGGGGGTTGAAGGTGGAGAGGTAGAGAGGTCATATGCACGACTGTGGCATGCAAAGAGTACGTAACCTTTATTCGGCGCATGGACACACCCTCATTTACAGGCTATCTCCCCCAACCAGCGAACCAGGTTGCTAAGAGTTGGTGATGGGGCCCCATCGTTCAACTAGTGACCAGGTTCTAGCCAATAAGAAGGTGGGATTGACAATCGCAGAGGTTATGTGGATACCGCTCTCCTGTCTGCCCTTGTCATTCCCATTCTAGAGCTGGTTGAAGCACGGTCTGCTATCTTGTGGCTTCTCTTTCTGCTTTGCTTACCGTGGAGTGCACTATACTTATCTCTGTACATAGTGTACATATTGCTGTTCTAAATTGGTGAAGGATAATATAAGTCTAAACTTTTTCTACTGTGTTTATTTGCTCCCATTACACCTGGGATAACAGGCCTTTGAAATCCTAGGTTGTAATATGGGTAGCCTGTCCGAGAGCTGGAGCTGGACTTAGAGAAACGGTTGAGCTTAGGGTGAAGCTTGTAGCAGGAACATTGTGTAGCTTGCTGTCTCGCTTCGCTTTACAAATTTTGCGTGTCAGTTGCTTATGATCAGCCTTGCTATTGTGTGATCATTCAACAGCTCGCTACTAGCTTGTTCAGTGTGCTCGCTTCGCTACGGTCAATCTTGTGTGCAGTCGGCTTTGCTTGTATGCGTATTCTGCAATCGTACTGTGCATAGCTAAGCGTGTTCTGCAAATTAACGTGTTACGTTGGGGTATTCGTACTGTGCATAGCGAATAACTTATGCCACCTAGACGAGTCAGACGCCTGGTGTCGGCATATACTTTGCATAACCTACCTAAATTGTCCCTACAGCGTTGTTGGCAAATTGCTCGTTCCATTGGCATTCCCTATAAACGCACTCTCACAGCTGCGCAACTGCGTTCACTTATTGCTGACAAACTTATTGAAGAAGAGATGGCACATCAAACTCCTCCCTCTACGGGAGCTGGGGCAAAAACTCTTATGTTCTCGCATGAGGAAGATGATACACCTACGGAGCAAAATGGTCAGTATGGTGCAGCTGGGTTGTCTCGAGGTGAATCAGCGTCGTTGGCACTTGAGCTGGCAAAAATCACGCTGGAGCAAACTAGGGAACAGAGAGCATTCGCAAGGGAAGAATTTGATAGGGAAAGAGAAAGGAGGCAGTTTTCGCATTCTGTAAACGATTTCAGTTTACAAAAAGCAGTACAGCTTGTTCCCCGCTTCAATGAGGCCGAACCAGAGCAATTTTTCGAAAGCTTCGAAAATCAGGCTCGAGCCTTGAGGTGGCCGGAACAGCACTGGGCAGCGTTGGTTCATACAGCATTATTGGGTAAGGCACAGGAATTTACGTCGGTATTAACTGACGCTGAATTCTCTGATTATCAAGTAGTGAAGACCACAGTGTTGGGAGCATATACATGTATCCCAGCTAAATATCGTAAGACCTTCAAATTGAACAGGCGGCAGCTTGGTCAATCCCTGGTGGACTTTGTGTTGCAACCCCTGAATGGGTTACAATGATCATTATGTATATATAATGTATATTACCTTTTCATTTAATTTTTTATTGCTTATATTTGCGATAATAGCTAAATCGCAAATGTATGACTTTATATTATTATTTGACTTTTATATTGTTATTTAGCTTATGTTGTTAGGATGTATATAAAATGTGCTCAGTTAGTCTTGATTGTCAAACTACTGTAATTATCGCTTGTCGCTCGTTATACTGCCGGCTTCTGAGCTGCAGTTGTCCACGTAGCTATCACGTGATCGAGGGGGGGGTGTCCTCACCTCTCGTGAAAGTATTCAGTCTGCTGGAGACTCGCTTGCTGGTTGGACAGATTGTCTGTCTCATTATTCTTGTTAGTTCTGTAGAACTTTGTTCACAGAACATTGTATAGACTTTGTGATTTTCGACGTTGTACTGAGGTTGTGTGTCGCTTAGACACTCTGAGTATCTCAGGTCCTTAGCTATAGCTTCTGACCTAATTTTGTACTGGTTCCTGTGTATTGTCACAGTCACAGTTTTACCTATGCTGAACAAAGATTCAGTATTATGGGAGTTTTGTAACTTTTGTGGAGGATCTGCAGATGGTCCCTACTTAGTGTCGTTATATTATCTCCTTGTTCCTGATTCTGTGTCGCAGTCGCTTGATATTGCATTGCTATTGGGCTTAGCATTCTTTGTTGTTCAAGCAGACTGTTCGGGTTGCCAGTCAGTCAAGAAGTTAGTTTATTTGAGGACTTTGTCAGTCACTTGTTTAAGTCTTATTCGAGTCTTGAGACATAGCTAACTACTTAAGAGCACTTACACGCATACACACTTACTTGTACATATTTGTAATATCTTATTAAATGTTATTATACCTGACGGTACTTAAGAATTATAAATGTGATATGTGCTTTCAGCACAATAATATTGAACTCGAGAGATTGATTTTATTTTGATTGATGTGATTTAATTTACTTTTATAATATACCTCTAGACAACTTATAGACTTAATAAATTTATTAAATTTTAATTTCTCTAGTTAGTAGCCTACCAGTTGTAATCCTAAAGCACTATTGAACCATACTAAATTTTAATGGATAATTGGACAAGGATACTGACTACTTGTTACGAAAACCCAGTAACAGGCTGGATGCTAGAAGGGCAGTCCTTTCTAGTATTCACTGGAGATCTCTAAGCTTTTAGAATCGCGTTTTTTGTAACAAATGGGGGCCTGTCCGGGAGTCTCTTGATCCAAGGTGTTGGAGAAACTGTCCGGGAGGCTCTTGATCCAAGGTGTTGGAGAAATTGTCCAGTTTGACATACTAGTGAATCTATGATCAAACACTTTGAGTACTTTCCTAATCTGAAGACTTTGAGTTTAGTCTTGTACAACATACCAGGTGGATGTATGTACCTGACTGAGTCTCTTGATCCAAGGAGATGGAAATACTGTTTATGAGTTCTAACTCTAAGACAACTAACATTAAAATTCCTATTAGGATTATAGATTCCCATAATCACTCTCTCGAAGTACAATTATTTTCGTGATGTATGCTAAAGTGAAACAGTTAATTGATACTCTGACTTTGTCTCAGCTAAGTACATTAAAACTTCAGACGTGTTGGCAAGTAGCCAAATATCTCGGTGTGACGTATAACAGGAATTACACCGCAGAAACTGTCAGAGCATTAATTAAAGATATATTGTTTCCTGCTCATACAGAGATGTCTGATTATGATTCAGATTCAGAAAGCCTAGTGTCACGATTAGGAAGTATGACTCTATTTGAAGTTGAAGAAAGAGCAACTAGAGCAGAAGTGAGCCTAGTGGCTGAGCCTAGTGTAGCTCAGTTCTTGCTCACGCCTTCCCTCACTGACACTATAGTACAGAATGTAGCTGGTAGTATGACACAGCCTAATACTAGTACAGTGTATACTACACCTGTATTTACTTATCCTAGACCAGATCTAGACACTCTAGAGACGGCTGGACCAAGTGTCCGACCTAAGGACCGTCCAGACCATGTTAATTTCCCTACTCCTCCATTACCCACTGGTCCTATCTCTCAGGAACAGTTTGAGAGGTTGGAACGCCTCATTATGTTGCAGACTGCACAAATAGAGGCACAGAGGAGATTGAACGAAGAAGATTTCCAAAGAGAAAATGTTCGTCTGTTAAGACAACAGAATGATATATCACAGGACACATTTAATGTGCAGAAAGCTGCATCCATGGTTCCTAAGTTTTTTGAAAGTGACTTAGACACATATTTTGATGTGTTTGAGAACCAGGCTCGTGCTATGAACTGGCCACGTAAGCACTGGGCAACATTGCTTCATACTGCTTTGACAGGAAGAGCTCAAACTTGTACTGCAGCCTTACCATTTGCCAAGTACATTAGTTATGACGCTGTCAAACAAACTATTCTAGAGACATATAACTTGTTACCTGTAAGTTATCAAAGAGCATTTCGTACGTTACAACGACGACAAGATCAAACTTGTGTAGAGTTTGCTCGTGAGAAAAAAGTTGCATTTGAGAGATGGTCTAGAGCTGCTAAGTGTACCAACTACGACAGTCTAGTTCAGTTGTTACTACATGAAGAGTTTAACAACTGTATGTCTGCTGACATACAAGAATATCTGATCGATCATACTACCTCAGATATTCTGGAAACTGCAGCATTAGCAGACAATTACGAGATTTCTCACAAACTTGTACGTACTAAAACACAAAGAAACAAGGTAACTAAAAATTGTCCTAGAAGTTGGCAACCTAAATCAGCTGCTCATTGCCGGCCTGATGTACCTGCTACTGTAACTTCTCGTACCTTTACCAGGAAAACTCACAATCCTGAATCTGTCTCTGTGGCTAGACAGAAATCTGATATCGAGAAGAAGAAAGTTAAATGTACCTATTGTAACAGAAAAGGACATACTAGAGAGTATTGCTATAAGTTAGAAAGAGATACGAGAAACAGTCGTGCGGCTGGCGCCCCCACTCAAGTCGTATCCTCTTCCGAGCAACAAAAGCACCAAAATCCTAGCGATGCCTCTGATCCTACTGTTTTAGATAATGTTACTCAGGATAGATGACTAGCGTCAGAAAGTGTATCTGACGAAAAGATTCGTTCAGCAATGAGTCCTTACTTTTCAAGAGGTAAAGTAGGATTTGACGAATCACATCTAACTGAGATAATTTCTTTCAGAGACACTGGCAGTTATCTCACGTTATTAAGAGAAGATGTACTGCCCATTACTGACGATACCTATTGCAAGATAGATGTATTGTTAGAAGCCTATGGAGGGGCTGTTATAAAAGTGCCTCTGCACAAAGTTTATATTGAAACAAGCTATTATACTGGTTATATTTCAGTGGGTATATCCAGTGGTGTATTTCCCATCAGGTCAGTGGACTTGTTGATAGGGAACGATATCCTTCATGCTGGTATATGTAAAGAACCACTTGTGATTGATAATACCACTGATGATAATTATGCCATTGAAGCTTGTAGAGAGAAACCTATTTTATTTCCTCTCAGCGCAATTACTAGAGCTATGTCAAAGATTCAACAACCATCCTTGTCTCCTGTTGAGTTAGTTGATGACGATGATTTGGGGTTGAATATGTTGTTTAGTGACGCTCTGCGCCCAGGATCATTAACACTGACTCCCCCCGGTCATCAACCTAGTCAAGACACAACTGACGTTAAATTTCTAACTCATGATGATTTAATCAAGGATCAGTTTGTTGATCAGTCATTGGAAAGACTGAGAGATATAGCAGTTACTGAGAGTGAAGCAAAGGATCTCGATAATTGTTACTATTATAGTAACGGTGTACTGATGGAGAAAAATACATGTAAGTTGTCAGCTGATAGTGTTTCTACCACAGTCAAGAATCTAGTTGTGTTACCAGTTACATTTCGTGAACAAGCCATTGATTTTGCTCACAATAGTCCCATAGGAGGACATTTGGGTGTCAAGAAGACACTCGGTAAACTGGCAAAACATTTTACTTGGCCAAAGATGAAGGAAACAGTAGCTGATCATGTGCGACGTTGCCACGTGTGTCAAGTGACAGGCAAGCCAGCGCACACGCCTCCACCTACACCTCTCACTATGTTCATTAGTACCAAAGTTCAGTTCATCTGGACTAGAGATTGTTCAGACTCGTTCAAAAGGTTGAAGCGCTTGCTATCCTCTGCTCCTGTGTTGAAGAGTCCTAATTTCAATCTTCCCTTCTTTTTACATATAGATGCGAGTGGCTATGCAGTGGGTGCTGTCCTGCTCCAACAGTCAACATCCACTGACATTCTCCATCCTATATGTTACTATTCATCTAAGCTTAAACGACACCAGAAAAATTATGCCACTATTGAGAAAGAGGCTCTAGCTCTTGTGGTGTCATTGGAACATTTTGACGTGTATTTGGGCACTTCCCCATTTAAAATTAACGTTTTTTTTTTAGACCACAATCCCCTCACTTATATTAACACTATGAAAAGTAAAAATGCTAGGATCATGAGGTGGGCCCTCAGAATCCAACCTTATTCTATTAGTATAAAACACATAAGTGGTCATTGTAATGTAATTGCCGACGC
Organism: Cherax quadricarinatus; assembly: GCF_038502225.1. Lineage (NCBI taxonomy): Eukaryota > Metazoa > Arthropoda > Malacostraca > Decapoda > Parastacidae > Cherax > Cherax quadricarinatus. The sequence continues at coordinate 57,479,949 of NC_091301.1, read as the reverse complement.
TCTGTCTCGTCCTTAATAATTATCAATTACATTAAATTAACGTAATTTTATGCCCAAATACGTTTTGTTACTTGCTATGTCAAATTCAGTAAAGTAACTTAATCCCTCCAGCCCATATTAACTATATATACTCATGTCATGTCTAATTATTATATTTATATATTCACAGTAATGTATGAGGAGACAAGCTGAGTGTTGAGTGAGTAGTGTGGTGCGGGTGATGTACTGCGTGACGCAACACTGTCCTGTCGCAGACCCCCCCCCTCACTACACACCTTAAGCTGTTTCATACTCAGATGTTCATACTGCCTCGCATTCCACAACCACTACTTAAGAGTGGAATGCAGTCTCCTCTACTATGATCTAGCCTCAACGTGCCCTCCTTGTCAGCGCTATCCTGTCTCTACACTGATGTACATAACCACGAGTATACAGAGATACGATACTGTGTACTGCCCTAGTACCTAGGGGCATATCCTAGTGACGGACGCTGTGAAATTATAGAAGTGCTTGGCACAAGAGAGACTTTGTATATTATATATTTATATTATATTATATAATATTGATATGAGTAATCAGAAATAATGTGAAAGACATTCATGCAACTCCTAGTGCGACCCTCTGTCGTGTTGGGGGGGGTGTTGCAACCCCTGAATGGGTTACAATGATCATTATGTATATATAATGTATATTACCTTTTCATTTAATTTTATATTGCTTATATTTGCGATAATAGCTAAATCGCAAATGTATGACTTTATATTATTATTTGACTTTTATATTGTTATTTAGCTTATGTTGTTAGGATGTATATAAAATGTGCTCAGTTAGTCTTGATTGTCAAACTACTGTAATTATCGCTTGTCGCTCGTTATACTGCCGGCTTCTGAGCTGCAGTTGTCCACGTAGCTATCACGTGATCGAGGGGGGGGGTGTCCTCACCTCTCGTGAAAGTATTCAGTCTGCTGGAGACTCGCTTGGTGGTTGGACAGATTGTCTGTCTCATTATTCTTGTTAGTTCTGTAGAACTTTGTTCACAGAACATTGTATAGACTTTGTGATTTTCGACGTTGTACTGAGGTTGTGTGTCGCTTAGACACTCTGAGTATCTCAGGTCCTTAGCTATAGCTTCTGACCTAATTTTGTACTGGTTCCTGTGTATTGTCACAGTCACAGTTTTACCTATGCTGAACAAAGATTCAGTATTATGGGAGTTTTGTAACTTTTGTGGAGGATCTGCAGATGGTCCCTACTTAGTGTCGTTATATTATCTCCTTGTTCCTGATTCTGTGTCGCAGTCGCTTGATATTGCATTGCTATTGGGCTTAGCATTCTTTGTTGTTCAAGCAGACTGTTCGGGTTGCCAGTCGGTCAAGAAGTTAGTTTATTTGAGGACTTTGTCAGTCACTTGTTTAAGTCTTATTCGAGTCTTGAGACATAGCTAACTACTTAAGAGCACTTACACGCATACACACTTACTTGTACATATTTGTAATATCTTATTAAATGTTATTATACCTGACGGTACTTAAGAATTATAAATGTGATATGTGCTTTCAGCACAATAATATTGAACTCGAGAGATTGATTTTATTTTGATTGATGTGATTTAATTTACTTTTATAATATACCTCTAGACAACTTATAGACTTAATAAATTTATTAAATTTTAATTTCTCTAGTTAGTAGCCTACCAGTTGTAATCCTAAAGCACTATTGAACCATACTAAATTTTAATGGATAATTGGACAAGGATACTGACTACTTGTTACGAAAACCCAGTAACAGGCTGGATGCTAGAAGGGCAGTCCTTTCTAGTATTCACTGGAGATCTCTAAGCTTTTAGAATCGCGTTTTTTGTAACACTTTGTGAGACAGCAAACCAAAGCTTTTACCAGCTGGTATAAAGCGAGTGGTGTCTCTAACTTTGAGGAGCTGGTGCAGCTTATTCTGATTGATAACCTGCTGGAGTCTGTGGGACCAGAGGTTCGTGTCTTTCTGCAGGATCGTGACTTAACCACTGCATTGGAGGCGGCCAGGTTGGCTGATACCTTCGAAACGAACCGCTCCTTGTCCGAGCGGTCCCGTCTCTCTTTTCAACAGTCTGGCGTGAGCAGAGATCGACAACATTGGAGAATGAAGTGCCAGCCGGAGGGAGAGCGTCTACGTCATCCAACCAAGTCACCTGGTGAGCCACGCTTCTCAACATATGGTCCCCCTGCGGAGAGGCAAACTACTTATGGAGCATCTCGACAACAATATCCAGAGAGGCACCAGCCAGAACGACACCACTTGCAACGTCATCAGGGAGTAAAGGGCAAGCCTGTCGTCTGCTTCAGGTGTAATAAAGTAGGTCACATCAGTTCCAACTGCCCCCAAAAACCTCAACCCATCGGGAAAATCTCTAATATCCCTAGTAACATGTCCCCTAGAGAAGTAGAAAAAGGTATGGCCCCTTATTATTGCGAAAGTCTTATTTCCCTTCAGGAAAACTCAGAACCAACTAAAGTAAATACCTTTAGAGATACTGGAGCATATTGCTCACTTGTCAGAGAAGGAATATTACCCCTTTCAGAGAATACTTCCTTGAATTCCTCAGTTTTATTGGAAGCCTATGGAGGAGCTATATATTCTGTTCCTTTGCATAAAATTTATGTACAGTGCAAATATTACACTGGGTACTTGACTGTAGGTATCTCAAAAGGATTTCCCATGAAAAATGCCATGTTATTACTGGGTAATAACATTACTACTGTTACTTCGTGTCCTGAACCTATAATGATTAATGCTTCTCCAGTGTTGGCCATAACTCGGGCAACATCCCAAGGGTTGTCTGGGGAGAATGTTGACCTATCCTTGGACGACTCCGATCTCGGAATAGCCACGTTGTTTTATGAGACACACCGGCCGGAGTCTCGTAAATCAAGTGAACAGACCCCGATCAAGCCTTCCTATTCCCAGGTTGCAGGATTGCCAGATGTCTCTGTTTCCATGCCCGAGGGACTGTCCTTCCGGGAGGAACAACGAAAGGACCCTTCTTTAAAATTCGCTTTTGAGGCAGCCATGGGTAAATCCTCTTTGGGTCATCCAGTCAAGTATGAAGTTAAAAATGATTATTTGGTTTGCACTGAGACTGGTAAGGAGATAGAGGGCCGGCAATTATACGACAGGTTAGTGGTTCCAACCAAGTATAGACCTCAGATATTAAATATAGCTCATAATACGTCATTAGGAGGTCACTTAGGAATTACAAAAACCTTGTATAGAATCACAAAAGAATTTTATTGGCCAAAATTAAAGAAAGATGTGAAGAATCATATTAGGTGTTGCCGAGAATGTCAGCAAGTTGGAAAACCTGGACATTCCATTAAACCTGCACCTCTCCAACCCATACCTGCTGATGGAGAACCTTTTGCAGATTTAATTATAGATTGTGTAGGTCCACTACCTAAGTCAAAGTCTGGAAACCAGTATTTATTTACAATTATGGATAAAGTAACCAGATATCCTGAAGCAATCCCTATGCGTAGTATCAATACTAAAGCTATTCTCAAAGCTTTAACAAAATTCATTTCTTGTTTTGGCATTCCTAAAACTATACAAAGTGATCAAGGTACTAACTTCACTGCCAAAGCATTTAGGGAAGTATTAACTAGGTTAGGGATAATTCACAACTTATCCACTGCCTATCATCCTCAGTCCCAAGGCGCCTTGGAAAGATTCCACCAAACATTAAAAACAATGATGAGAAGTTTTTGCATGCACTTTCCGACAGATTGGGATGAATCTCTACCTTTGTTGCTGTTCTCAGTACGGGAGACGGTGCAAGAGTCTACAGGGTATAGTCCGTTTGAGCTGATCTTTGGGCACAATGTACGAGGTCCTCTTCGGGTGCTCAAAGAAGGATGGATGGGAGAAGACGTAAGCTCAACACTCTACAACCCGTCTTCAAGGTTGCAGGTGGCACGTGAGTTAGCCAAGGCTAACCTAAAGACAGCTCAAAGTAAGATGAAACAGAGGTATGACAGAAGTGCACAATTCCGCTCCTTCCATCCAGGAGACAAGGTGTTGGTGCAGGAACCTATACCTGGCCACACCTTGAAAGCTAGATTTACGGGACCTATGCAGATTGTAAGTAGATTATCTGATTTAAATTATGTGGTAGCTCCCATTGATAAGACCTCAAAAACAAAAACTTACCACATTAATCAAATCAAGGCCTTTCATACACCAGATAAAGTCCCAGTAATGACTCTGTCCTCTACCTCTGAGGACGACTCTGACTCTTTGCACTCTATCTCTGAAATTAATACTAAACTTTCAAATTCTGTCCTCCTCAAGGATCCTAGCCCGTTAATGGATGGATTATCTGAAATACAAGCAACAAATTTAACTGAGCTTCTACAGTCATATCCTAATATTTTTTCGGATGTGCCGAAAAAATGCACGTTAGGTTACCATGATGTAGATGTGGGAAAATCTAAACCAATTAAACTCTCCCCCTACAGAGCTAATCCTGAAAAGCAAAGGCTACTTCAGCAGGAAGTAGACTTCTTGTTAGAACATGGTTTAGTGGAGGAGTCATCTAGTCCATGGGCTTCACCGTGCATCCTAGTAAAAAAGGCTGATGGAGGGTTTCGTATGTGCACAGACTACCGTAAAGTGAACGAGGTCACAATCACAGATGCTTACCCTCTTCCTCGTCTGGATGACGTAATTGACTTTGTGGGTAAGGCTACTTTTGTGTCCAAATTAGATCTCCTTAAAGGTTACTATCAGGTACCTTTGACAGATAAGGCGAAGGAAATCTCTGCCTTCGTAATTCCAGGAGGTCATTATCAGTATACAGTTACCCCCTTCGGAATGAAAAATTCCCCCTCTTCATTCCAGAAACTCATCCATCAGGCTATTAAAGGACTTGAAGGCACGGCAGCATACCTAGATGATATTGTTGTGGTGTCTGATACTTGGGATCAACACCTACTTAGACTTAAAGCTCTGTTTGAGACCTTTAAGAATTCCCAATTAACAGTTAATTTATCTAAATCTTCCTTTGGCCAGGCCACTGTCACTTTTCTAGGCCATGAAGTAGGTAGTGGTAATGTTGCACCTAAACTTGCTAAAGTTCTTTCGATTAAAGAATATCCAGTTCCTCATGATAGGAAATCTCTTCAACGTTTCCTAGGCATGATCGGATTTTACAGAAGATTCTGTAAGAATTTCTCAGATATTGTAGCCCCTCTTACCTCTCTTACCAGTCATAAAGTTCCCTTTAATTGGACGTCAGATTGTAACACTGCTTTTAATAAAGCAAAAAGATTATTGTGCTCTGCACCCATTCTCCTGTCTCCAGACTTCTCCAAACCTTTTTCATTACAGGTTGATGCTTGTGAGTCTGGGGTTGGGGCGGTACTATTACAAATCGGGAACAAGGAGCTGCAGCCAATCGCATACTTTTCAGCCAAGTTCCAGCCACATCAGAGAGCTTACTCTACCATTGAAAAAGAAGCCCTCGCGCTGGTACTGGCTTTGGAGCATTTCGATGTTTATGTGGGCCAGACATCGCAGGTGGTCACAGTCTACAGTGGTCACAACCCGTTAGTCTATCTCCAAGCCATGAAGAATCACAACACAAGGCTTATGCGTTGGACGCTCAGGCTGCAGCCCTATAACATAAAAATTAAATATATTGCCGGCAAAGAAAATGTGTTGGCAGACTCTTTGTCAAGAGTCTAGTTTAATATTTTATTTAGGTTAGGATGTATTTGTGGTAACCCCCTTTCAAGCTCTTTTTTTTATCCCCTGATGTGGGGGTTTTTTTTTTAGTGAGGGGATACGGGCTACCGTCCGCTTGTATCTTGGACCTATGTTGGCCTATCTGACTGCTGTCTCACTCTGAGTTTAGGGTTTGGCTTTTGGTCACTAGGAAAGCTGAGCTCTATCTAAGAGTTGGATGGTGGAGAGGATAGGCGGTCCCATTATTTTGTGCCATGGCGGCACGGTTACCACTGGGAGGTGGCAGCCTAATCCTGAGCCTTCTCGGGGGTGGGGGTGTGGCATGCAAAGAGTACGTAACCTATATTCGGCGCATGGACACACCCTCATTTACAGGCTATCTCCCCCAACCAGCGAACCAGGTTGCTAAGAGTTGGTGATGGGGCCCCATCGTTCAACTAGTGACCAGGTTCTAGCCAATAAGAAGGTGGGATTGACAATCGCAGAGGTTATGTGGATACCGCTCTCCTGTCTGCCCTTGTCATTCCCATTCTAGAGCTGGTTGAAGCACGGTCTGCTATCTTGTGGCTTCTCTTTCTGCTTTGCTTACCGTGGAGTGCACTATACTTATCTCTGTACATAGTGTACATATTGCTGTTCTAAATTGGTGAAGGACAATATAAGTCTAAACTTTTTCTACTGTGTTTATTTGCTCCCATTACACCTGGGATAACAGGCCTTTGAAATCCTAGGTTGTAATAACGACCATGTCACCAAAAGTTACAGAAAAAAATACTTGAAAGGGAGTAATCGGCCAGTCAAGCTGATTTTCAAGACAGCAACAGTGTAAAACAGGATCCTGAAAGAGAAACCACGGCTCAAGGAGTCGTCAACATACAAGAACGACAGTAGCTGAGGAAGAGGAGACAAAAGATAAAGGGGCTAGGAAGGGAGACAAAGACAGAATCAGCAGAGGACAACCGGAGTAGGGCAGAGCAACAAGTGCAAGCACACACAGAACCACCCTCAGAACCCTACAACCAAACAATATCCCAACAAAAACCAAAATCCACACATACAGCCCCCACCCCACACTATGCTGTAGAATCCCACAGAACACTGCCAGGTCCCCGACCCTCGCAGACCCCCAAAACACAGATTTGGAGAGAAAACTGAAGGTATGGTACACCAATGCTGATGGAAAAACGAATAAGTGGGAGGAATGGTACGAAAGAGTCAAAGAGGCATCACCGAACAACATAGCTCTCACAGAAACCAAGCTCACAGGGATGATAACAGATGCCATTTTTCCAACGGGATATCAGATCCTGAGGAAAGACAGAGGGAACAGATGGGGTGGACCAGTGGCACTGCTGATCAAACACTGATGGGATTTTGATGTGCTGGAGAGAGGAGACAGATGAGAAGCAAGAGATTACATAATAGGAATGCTTCAATCAGGAGGTCGCAAGATGGTAATTGCAGTGATGTATAACCCACCACAGAACAGCAGGAGACCAAGGCAAGAGCACGATGAGGGTAATAGAGCAATGGCTGACACACTGGCTGAAGTGACCAGAAGGGCTCATGCGAGCAGGGCAGTTACTGATTATGGGCGACTTCAACAACAAGGAAATCGATTGTGAGAACTTGGAGCCACATGGGAGCCCAGATACATGGAGGGCTAAGATGATGGAGGTGGTACTGGAAAACTTCATGTACCAACATGTAAGGGACACTACCAGAGAGAGAAAGGAGAGGATCAACCAGCAAGACTGGACCTAGTATTCACCTTGAGTAGTGCAGATATTGAGAACGTCACACATGAAAGACCCCTCGGGGCCAGTGATCATGTGATTCTGATCTTCGAATACATAGTAGAGTTACAAGTGGAGAGAGAAGCAGGAAGAGCCAGATGCATGACGGTCAGTGGTCACCTGCGGTCATACCTGCCTAAGCTCTTGGTAGTTAGCGTGGGTTGTTACTAAGCACCATGGCTTGTTGTAGTGTTTTAGAATCTCAGGTTCAAGTGTTGAAGAAGGAGATTCTACTTCTTCAGGAGGAAAATAGGAAGCTGAAGCTTCGCATAGACGAGTTTGGGAGCGAGTGTGAGAAGGATTTAGCTGCTAAGGAAGGAATGGTCACCAGCAATGATAGTGGCAGCCGCTCTAAGTGGCAAGTGGTTCACAGTTCAGGAAGAAGGAAGATGAGGAGAGTTAATAGAGAAGATGTGAAGGTAGGAAATCGATTCTCTGTTCTCCAAGACGAGTGTACTTCAGTGGTTAGCGAGGTTGAAGGTACCACTGATTCCCCTGCTAATCAAGGTAAGAATATTTTAATAGTAGGCGATTCCCAGGTAAGATATATGGACCGTGCATTTTGTAACAGAGACAGAAAGTTCAGACAGAGAGTGTGTCTTACTGGAGCTGGTGTTGGCGACATAGTCAGCAGGTTGGATAATATTATGGCAGGTAATGGGAACAAGCCCATTATCTGTCTTAGTGCTGGGGGTAATGACATTGGGAAGGGCAGGAGAGAGGAGCTGCTGGATAAGTACAGGTCAGTCATAGAAGTAGTTAGGTCTAAGGGAGGGATCCCAGTCATACGTAGCATCTTGCCTAGAAAGAGAGTGGGCAATGAATGGATGTCTTGGGCAATTGGTATAAATCGCTGGCTAGACAGGTACTGCAAGGAACTTGTAATCCCATTCATTGATAACTGGGACCTTTTCTTTGGCAAATGTGACATGTATGCAAGGGATGGGGTTCATCTCTCTGGGGATGGAGTGGTTGCATTAGCCAATTCAATTGAAAGGGTAATTGATGACTTGTCTAGGAATTTAAACTGAAAGATTATAGAGGTTTGGGTGTTTGTGGGAAACAATCAGGCTGCAGCATTAGTGTTAAAAACAGTAGTTATTACCGGGATACCTCAGGGATATTCAAAATAAAGTTGCCAGTAATGGTAAATCAATTGATCAACAAACAAAGAGAGATAGTAGAGGGCAACGAGTGACTAGCTCCCTTAAGGTTTACTATACAAATAGTAGGAGTCTAAGAAATAAAATAGATGAGCTAAAATTACTTGCAAGTGTAGATAATATAGATATTATTGGTATAACGGAGACCTGGTTCAACCTGAAAGATAGAGAAATGCCTTCTGAAAGCAACATACAGGGTTATAAACTATTTCACACTGATAGAGTCAACAAGAAGGGTGGTGGTGTGGCGATGTATGTCAGAGAAAATTTAAATTGTTGTCTTAGACATGGTATAAGATTAGAAACATCGAACACAGAATCGGTTTGGCTACAGTTTCTCGAGAGACGTGACAAATTAATTTTGGGTGTGATTTATAGGCCCCCAAACCTTGATAGGGAGTGCAGTAAGCTGTTATGGGACGAACTTCATAAGGCATCTAGATATGAAAATGTTGTGATAATGGGAGATTTTAACTTTAAACAAATTGATTGGAACAATATGACAGGAAATCTTCAGTCTAGTGACTTTCTTGATACGGTTCAAGATTGCTTTTTAGAACAGGTTGTGACAGAACCAACTAGAGGAAACAATCTGCTTGATTTGGTTCTTGCCAACAAAGATTCACTAATTAATAATTTTGAGGTTAATGATGAGCTTGGGGAAAGTGATCACAAATCACTTAGTTTCAATATATCATGGAATTACCCAGATAACTGCAATCAAATCTCTGTCCCAGATTTTCGCTTGGCCGACTTCATGGGACTGAAAAATTACTTGGGTGGGCTAAATTGGGATGTCCTGACTATGGGTCAGGTAGGTGATCTTGGTTGCCAATATGACGTTTTTCAGAGCATAGTTCTAGCTGCCCAGACAACTTTTGTTCCGAGTAGGTAAATTAGATCTAACAAAAATGATCCCAGATGGATGAACAGTAGATTAAAACATCTCATTGGTCAAAAGAGAGGCATATATAGGCGTATCAAAAGAGGGGATGGGCAGTTAAGAAATCAATATATTCAATTAAAGAGAGAAATAAAAAAGGAATAAAAAAAAGCAAAAAGGGATTATGAGGCTAAGGTCGCAAGGGATTCAAAGACTAACCCAAAAGGGTTCTTTCAGGTATACAGAAGTAAGATTAGGGACAAGATTGGCCCACTTAAGAGTAACTCTGGTCAGATCACTGACAGTGATAAGGATATGTGTGAAATTCTCAATACCTACTTCCTCTCAGTTTTCACCCAGGTAAATACTAGCGATATTCCTGAAATAATAGATTACGTAGAACAGGATGATAATAAGCTATATACGATAGCGGTAACTAGTGACATGGTCCTCAGACAAATAAAGAAACTAAAACCTAACAAATCCCCAAGGGTGTTAAAGGAATGTAAAGAAGAACTTAGCATACCTTTGGCTAATCTTTTTAACATATCACTACAAACTGGCATAGTGCCTGATAAGTGGAAAATGGCAAATGTAATACCTATTTACAAGGCAGGTGACAGGTCCTTGGCTTCGAACTATAGACCAATAAGCCTTACCTCCATAGTGAGAAAATTTATGGAATCAATAATTGCCGAAGCAATTCGTAGCCATCTTGACAGGCACAGATTGATTAATGATTCTCAACACGGTTTTACAAAGGGGCGTTCCTGTCTTACGAATTTACTAACTTTTTTCACTAAGGTGTTTGAGGAGGTAGATCATGGTAATGAATATGATATTGTGTATATGGACTTCAGTAAGGTTTTCGATAGAGTTCCACACCAGAGGCTATTGAGGAAACTTAGGGCACACGGAAAAGGAGGAGAATTTTTTTCCTGGGTAGAGGCATGACTGACAAATAGACAGCAGAGAGTTTGCATAAATGGGGAGAAATCAGAATGGGGGCACGTCACAAGCGGTGTTCCTCAGGGGTCAGTGTTGGGCCCGTTGTTGTTCACAATTTTCGTAAACGACATAGATGAGGGAATAAATAGCGACATAAGTAAATTTGCTGATGACACCAAAACAGGCCGTCCAATTCATTCTAATGAGGACATTAGAGCACTCCAGGATGATTTGAATAGACTGACGCAATGGTCGGAGAAGTGGCAGATGCAGTTTAATATTGACAAATGCAAAGTTCTAAATGTTGGACAGTTAAATAACCATGCCACATATAAACTAAATAATGTAGAACTTAATACTACCGATTGCGAAAAGGATTTAGGAGTTCTGGTTAGCAGTAATCTAAAACCAAGACAACAGTGCATTAGTGTTCGCAATAAAGCTAACAGAATTCTTGGCTTCATATCTAGAAGTATAAATAATAGAAGTCCTCAGGTTGTTCTTCAACTCAATATATCCTTGGTTAGGCCTCATTTAGACTATGCTGCTCAGTTCTGGTCACCGTATTACAGAATGGATATAAATGCTCTGGAAAACGTACAAAGGAGGATGACAAAGATGATCCCATGTATCAGAAATCTTCCCTATGAGGATAGACTGAGGGCTCTGAATCTGCACTCTCTCGAAAAGCGTAGAATTAGGGGGGACATGATCGAGATGTATAAATGGAAAACAGGAATAAATAAAGGGGATGTAAATAGTGTGCTGAAAATTTCCAGCCAAGACAGGACTCGCAGCAATGGGTTCAAGTTGGAAAAATTCAGATTCGGGAAGGATATAGGAAAGCACTGGTTTGGTAATAGAATTGTGGATGAGTGGAACAAGCTCCCGAGTGCAGTTATTGAGGCTAAAACGTTGTGCAGTTTTAAAAATAGGTTAGATAAATACATGAGTGGGTGTGGGTGGGTGTGAGTTGGACCTGACTAGCTTGTGCTGCTGGGTCTGGTACAGTACTCCATCCTTGAGTGGGGATAATCAGACTGGGTGGGTCATTGGGATAATCCGGGGGATGGGTCATTGGTCTAATCCGGGGGGTGGAGGGACATGGACCTGCTCCGCGTGGGTCAGTAGGCCTGTTGCAGTGTTCCTTCTTTCTTATGTTCTTAAGAAAGTGGACTACACAAGGTACTGCACTTGGTTCAGTAAGACATAGAACTGGCAGGGAAGTCAGTAAACGAGATGATGGAATATGTGAAAACAACATGCAAGGAAACTGAGAAGAAGTTTGCACCCAATGGTAACAGAAATAACGAGAAAGCCAGGATGAGCCCTTGGTTTATCCAAAGGTGCAGGGAGGCCAAAGCCAAATGTGCTAAAGAAAGGAAGAAGTACAAAGGACAAAGGACTCAGTAGAATAAGGAGAGCAGTCATAAAGCCAGAAATGAATATGCACAGATAAGCTGTTCCACAGCCATATCAGGGGGGAAACAACAGTCAAGGACCAGGTAATTAGGCAGAGGAAAGAAGGAGGGAAGGTCACAACAAACGACCTCAAAGTATGTGAGTAGCTCAACATGGAATTCAAAGAAGTGTTCACAGAGAAAACAGAAGGGTCTCCAAGGATATGGAGAGGTGGGGTACACCCTCAAGTTTTGGGCACAATACATAAAACCAAGGAAGAAGTGAAAAGACTGCTAAGTGAACTACATAATTCAAAGGCGATGGGGATGGATAACATCTCTCCATGGGAAGAGAGGCTCTATGTGTACCACTTACAACAATCTTCAACACATCTATCGAAACAGGGCGACTACCTGAGGTATAGAAGACAGCAAATGTAGTCCCAGGTTTTAAAAGAGACAGACACGAAACGCTAAACTACAGATCAGTGTCACTGATATGTATGCAGTTTCATGGAGAAGATTATCAGGAGAAGAGTGGTGGAGCACCTGGAAAGGAATGAGCTTTTCAACGACAGCCAGCACGGTTTCAGGGACGGGAAATCCTGTCACAAACAAACAGAAGTTCTATTACAGAATGACAGCAGTAAGACCATAGAGAGAGGGGTGCATAGACTGCATTTTCATGCACTGTAAGAAAGCGTTTGACACAGTTTCACACAAGTGATTAGTGCAAAATCTGGAGGACCAGGCAGGGATAACAGTAAAGGCACTGCAGTGGATCAGGGAATACCTATCAGGAAGACAACAGCGAGTCATGGTAAGTGGCGAGGTGTCAGAGTATGCGCCTATAACGAGCAGGGTGCCACAGGGGTCAGTGCCATGACCGGTGCTGTTTCTGGTATTTGTGAACGACATAACGGAAGGAATAAACTCAGAAGTGTCCTTGTTTGCAGATGATGTGAAGTTGATGAGAAGAATTCAATCGGACGAAGACCAGGCAAAACTACAAAGGGATCTGGACAGGCTGCAGACCTTGTCCAGAAACTGGTTCCTGGAGTTCAGCCCCGCCAAGTGGAAAGTCAAGAAGATTGGGGAAGGGCAAAGAGCACCACAGCCGGAGTACAGTCTACGGGGCCAGAGGACTACAAACCTCACTCAAAGAAAATGATCTTGGTGTGAGTATAACACCGGGAACATCTCCTGAGGCGCACATCAACCAAATAACTGCTGCAGCATATGGGCGCCTGGCAAACCTCAGAACAGCATTCCGACATCTAAATAAGAAGTCACTCAGGACCCTGTACACTGTGTACGTTGTATATGTAAGGAAACTAGAGAAAGTGCAGAGGTTTGCAACAAGACTAGCCCCGGAGCTAAGGGGTATGTCCTACGAGGAGAGGGTAAGGGAAATCGACCTGACGACACTGGAAGACAGCAAAGTTAGGGGGGATATGATAACGACATACAAAATACTGGGAGGTGTAGACAAGGTGGACAGAGAGAGGATGTTCCAGAGATGGGACACAGCAACAAGGATCACACGTGGAAGCTGAAAACTCAGATGAACCACAAGGATGTTAAGAAGTATTTCTTCAGTAACAGAATAGTCACGAAGTGGAATAGCCTGCGTAGTAATATAGTTGAGGCAGGTTCCATACATAGCTTTAAGAAGAGGTATGATAAAGCTCACGGAGCGGGAAGAGTGACCGGGTAGCGGCCAATTGAAGAGGCGGGGCCAGGAGCTGTGACTCGACCCCCGCAACCACAACTAGGTGAGTACAGCTATGTGAGTACACACACACACACACTAGGACCAGTGCTATTTTTGAAATATGTGAACGACATGATGGAAGGAATAGACTCTGAGGTGTCCCTGTTCGCAGATGACGTGAAGTTGATGAGAAGAATTAAATCGGACGAGGATGAGGCAGGACTGCAAAGAGACCTGGACAGGCTGGACATGTGGTCCAGCAACTGGCTTCTCGAATTCAACCCAGCCAAATGCAAAGTCATGAAGATTGGGGAGGGGCAAAGAAGACCGCAGACAGAGTATAGGCTAGGTGGACAAAGACTACAGACCTCACTCAGGGAGAAAGACCTTGGGGTGACCATAACACCGAGCACATCACCGGAGGCACACATCAACCAAATAACCGCTGCAGCATACGGGCGCCTGGCAAACCTGAGAATAGCGTTCCGATACCTTAATAAGGAATCGTTCAAGACACTGTACACTGTGTATGTTAGGCCCATACTGGAGTATGCAGCACCAGTCTGGAACCCACACCTGGTCAAGCACGTTAAGAAGTTAGAGAAAGTACAAAGGTTTGTAGCAAGGCTAGTCCCAGAGCTCAAGGGAATGTCGTACGAGGAAAGGTTAAGGGAAATCGGACTGACGACACTGGAGGACAGAAGGGTCAGGGGAGACATGATAACGACATACAAGATACTGCGGGGAATAGACAAGGTGGACAGAGATAGGATGTTCCAGAGAGGGGACACAGGGACAAGGGGTCACAACTGGAAGCTGAAGACTCAGACGAGTCACAGGGACGTTAGGAAGTATTTCTTCAGTCATAGAGTTGTCAGCAAGTGGAATAGCCTAGCAAGTGAAGTAGTGGAGGCAGGAACCATACATAGTTTTAAGAAGAGGTATGACAAAGCTCAGGAAGCAGAGAGAGAGAGGATTTAGTAGCGATCAGTGAAGAGGCGGGGCCAGGAGCTGAGTCTCGACCCCTGCAACCACAATTAGGTGAGTACAATTAGGTGAGTACACATACATAGAAACGAGTATGCACAGATAAAGAGAGAGGCAGAGCGACATTGCGAGAATAATATAGCATCGAAAGTCTAGTGTGAACCAAAGTTGTTGTACAGCCGCATCAGGAGTAAAACAACAGTCAAGGACCAGGTAATCAGTTTGAGGAAGGAAGGTGGGGAACTCACAAGAAACGACCAAGAATTATGTGAGGAGCTCAACATGAGATTTAATTAAAAAAGACAGAAAGGACAGAAAGGACTGTGGGAAGTCAGAATAGGTGGGTAGACGAATAAGGAATATTCCAACAAGTGCTAGATGAAATACACACAAATTTCTAAACTTGCAAGAGAAAATTACTCTTTGAAAGCAAAAGACTTAGCAGGAGATGCTACAATCCTCCAGTGAAAAGCCGGTGCGCCACGAGTACACTGAGAGAAACACAATAAGTGTCGGAGATCCAAGACTGCTCAATTGAATTCAACCACACATAAAGGGGATTACCAACAGACCCCTGGCTGTCTTCCAAAAGGCACTGGACAGGCACCTACAGTCAGTAAATAATAGCAAATGTAGTCCCAATTTTTAAGAAATTAAACAGATATGAGGCATTAAATTACAGAGCAGTGTCACTGACATGTATACTATGCAAAGTCATGGAGAAGATCATCAGGAGGAGAGTGGTGGAGCACCTAGAATGAAAAGGTAACGGAAGTAAGACTCGAGAGAGAGGGCCGGGTAGATTACGTATTCTTGGACTGAAAGAAGGCCTTCGACACTGTTCCTCAAAGAGATAAGTGCAAAATGCAGAGGATCATGCAAGAAAGGCACTACATGGATCAGAGAATATCTGAAATGGCGGTAACAACGAGTCATGGTACGTGACGAGGTGTCAGTGTGGGCGCCTGTGGCGAGCGGGGTTCCACAGGGGTCAACCCTAGGATCAGTGCTGTTTTTGGTATATGTGAATAACTTGACAGAAGGGATAGACTTAAAACTGTCCCTGTTTGCAGATGATGTGTAGTTAAAGGAGAATTAAATCGGAAGAGGATCAGGCGACCTAGGACTACAATGAGACCAGGATAGGCTGCAAGTCTGGTCCAGCATACGGCTCCTCGAATTTAACCCCACAAATGCACAAAAGGATCGGTGAAGGGCAAAGAAGACCGCGGACACAGTACAGGCTAGGTGGCAAAACACTACAAACCTCACTCATGGAAAAGGATCCTCGGGTGAGTATGATTCCGTGCATATCTCCCGAGGCTCATATTAACCAGATAACTGCTGCATCATATGGGAGTCTGGCAAACCTAAGAATAGCGTACCGATACCTCTGTAAGGAATCGTTCAAGACTGTACACCGTGTACCGCAGGCCCATATTAGAGTATGCAGCACCAGTTTTGGAAGGCCACCTGGTTAAGCACGCCAGGAAATTAGAGAAAGTGCAACGGTTTGCAACTAGGCTAGTCCCAGAGCTAAGGGGAATGTCCTACTAAGAAATGTTAAGAGAAATCGGCCTGACAACACTGGAGGACAGGAGGGCCAGGTGAGACACCACGTTTTGGAAGTATTTCTTCAGTCATAGAGTTGTTAGGAAGTGGAATAGCCTAGAAAGTGACGTAGTGGAGGTGGGAATCATACATAATTTTAAGACGAGATTTGATCATGCTTATGGAGCAGGGAGAGAAAGGACCTAGTAGCAATCAGTGAAGAGGAGGAGCCAGGAACTATGACTAAACCCCTACAACCAAAAATAGGTGATTACACACACACACACACACACACACACACACACACACACACACACACACACACACACACACACACACACACACACACACACACAAATGACCAGCTGGAGGAAATTGAATTCCCTGCCTCACTGTTTGGCAATGATACGAAACTAATGAGAAAGATGAACATAAAGGATCAGGCAGGAGCGAACCTTCACTACCACTGGTGTTCACTACCACTGGTGTTCACTACCACTGCTGTTCACTACCACTGCTGTTCACTCCCACTGGTGTTCACTACCACTGGTGTTCACTACCACTTGTGTTCACTACCACTGGTGTTCACTACCACTGGTGTTCACTACCACTGCTGTTCACTCCAACTGGTGTTCACTACCACTGGTGTTCACTACCACTGGTGTTCACTACCACTGGTGTTCACTACCACTGGTGTTCACTCCCACTGGTGTTCACTCCCACTGGTGTTCTCTACCACTGGTGTTCACTACCACTGGTGTTCACTACCACTGGTGTTCACTACCACTGGTGTTCACTACCACTGGTGTTCACTATCATTGGTGCTCACTACCACTGGTGTTCACTACCACTGGTGTTCACATACCACTGGTGCTCACTACCAATGGTGTTCACTACCACTGGTGTTCACTACCACTGGTGCTCACTACAACTGGTGTTCACTACCACTGGTGTTCACTACCACTGGTGTTCACTACCACTGGCGTTCACATACCATTGGTATTCACTACCACTGGTGTTCACTACCATTGGTGTTCTCTACCACTGGTGTTCACTACCACTGGTGTTCACTACCACTGGTGTTCACATACCACAGGTGTTAACTTACCACTATTTGTCACGTATCTCTGGTGTTCACTACCACTGGTGTTCACTACCACTGGTGTTCACTACCACTGGTGTTCACATCCACTGGTGTACACTACCGCTGGTGTTCACATACCACTGGTGTTCACTACCACTGGTGTTCACTACCACTAGTGTTCACTACCACTGGTGTTCACATACCACAGGTGTTACCTCACCACTATTGGCCACATATCTCTGGTGTTCACTCCCACTGGTGTTCACTCCCACTGGTGTTCACTACCACTGGTGTTCACTACCACTGGTGTTCACTACCACTGGTGTTCATTACCACTGGTTTTCACTATGATTGGTGCTCACTACCACTTGTGTTCACTACCACTGGTGTTCACTACCACTGGTGTTCACATACCACTGGTGTTCACTACCACTGGTGTTCATTACCACTGGTGTTCACTATCACTAGTGTTCACATACCAATGGTGTTCACTACCACTGGTGTTCACTACCACTGGTGTTCACTACCATTGGTTTTCACATACCACTGGTGTTCACTACCACTGGTGTTCACTACCACTGGTGTTCACTACCACTGGTGTTCACTACCACTGGTGCTCACATACCACTGGTGTTCACTACCACTGGTGTTCACTACCACTGGTGTTCACTACCACTGGTGTTCACTACCACTGGTGTTCACTACCACTGGTGTTCACATACCATTGGTGTTCACTACCACTGGTGTTCACTACAACTGGTGTTCACTACCACTGGTGTCCACTACCACTGGTGTTCACTACCACTGGTGTTCACTACCACTGGTGTTCACTACCACTGGTGTTCACTACCACTGGTGTTCACATACCATTGGTGTTCACTACCACTGGTGTTCACTACAACTGGTGTTCACTACCACTGGTGTCCACTACCACTGGTGTTCACTACCACTGATGTTCACTACCACTGGTGTTCACATACCACAGGTGTTAACTTACCACAGGTGTTAACTTACTACTATTGGCCACGTATCTCTGGTGTTCACTACCACTGTTGTTCGCTACCACTGGTGTTCACTACCACTGGTGTTCACTACCACTGGTGTTCACTACCACTGGTGTTCACTACCACTGGTGTTCACATACCACAGGTGTTAACTTACCACAGGTGTTAACTTACCACTATTGGCCACGTATCTCTGGTGTTCACTACCACTGTTGTTCGCTACCACTGGTGTTCGCTACCACTGGTGTTCACTACCACTGGTGTTCACTACCACTGGTGTTCACTACCACTGGTGTTCACTACCACTGGTGTTCACTACCACTGGTGTTCACTACCACTGGTGTTCACATACCACAGGTGTTAACTTACCACAGGTGTTAACTTACCACTATTGGCCACGTATCTCTGGTGTTCACTACCACTGTTGTTCGCTACCACTGGTGTTCGCTACCACTGGTGTTCACTACCACTGGTGTTCACTACCACTGGTGTTCACTACCACTGGTGTTCACTACCACTGGTGTTCACTACCACTGGTGTTCACTACCACTGGTGTTCACATACCACAGGTGTTAACTTACCGCAGGTGTTAACTTACCACTATTGGCCACGTATCTCTGGTGTTCACATACCACAGGTGTTCACTTACTGCTTTTGTTCACGTTCTTGTGTTACTCTTTACCTACCTGTGGAAAAGAGAGATTATTATTATTATTATTGTTATTATTATTGTTATTATTATTCTTATTATTTTTCTTATTTTTCTTCTTCTTCTTCTTCTTCTTCTTCTTCTTCTTCTTCTTCTTATTATTATTATTATTATTATTATTATTATTATTATTATTATTATTATTATTATTATTATTATTATTATTATTAATATTATCATCATCATCAACATCATCATCATTATCAAGACTAAAAGACTGAACAACTTCCATCAAGGCTGAGGGACGGAATACCGTCCATCAAGGCTGAGGGACTGAACATCGTCCATCAAGGCTGAGGGACTGAACACCGTCCATCAAGGCTGAGGGACTGAACACCGTCCATCAAGGCTGAGGGACTGAACACCGTCCATCAAGGCTGAGGGACTGAATACCGTCCATCAAGGCTGAGGGACTGAACACCGTCCATCAAGACTGAGGGACTGAACACCGTCCATCAAGGCTGAGGGACTGAACACCGTCCATCAAGGCTGAGGGACTGAACACCGTCCATCAAGACTGAGGGACGGAATACCGTCCATCAAGGCTGAGGGACTGAACACCGTCCATCAAGGCTGAGGGACTGAACACCGTCCATCAAGGCTGAGGGACTGAACACCGTCCATCAAGGCTGAGGGACTGAACACCGTCCATCAAGGCTGAGGGACTGAACACCGTCCATCAAGGCTGAGGGACTGAATACCGTCCATCAAGGCTGAGGGACTGAACACCGTCCATCAAGACTGAGGGACTGAACACCGTCCATCAAGGCTGAGGGACTGAACACCGTCCATCAAGACTGAGGGACTGAACACCGTCCATCAAGGCTGAGGGACTGAACACCGTCCATCAAGACTGAGGGACTGAACACCGTCCATCAAGACTGAGGGACTGAACACCGTCCATCAAGGCTGAGGGACTGAACACCGTCCATCAAGGCTGAGGGACTGAACACCGTCCATCAAGGCTGAGGGACTGAACACCGTCCATCAAGGCTGAGGGACTGAATACCGTCCATCAAGGCTGAGGGACTGAACACCGTCCATCAAGGCTGAGGGACTGAACACCGTCAAGACTGATCAAGTCCATCAAGGCTGAGGGACTGAACACCGTCCATCAAGACTGAGGGACTGAACACCGTCCATCAAGACTGAGGGACTGAACACCGTCCATCAAGGCTGAGGGACTGAACACCGTCCATCAAGACTGAGGGACTGAACACCGTCCATCAAGACTGAGGGACTGAACACCGTCCATCAAGACTGAGGGACTGAACACCGTCCATCAAGACTGAGGGACTGAACACCGTCCATCAAGGCTGAGGGACTGAACACCGTCCATCAAGGCTGAGGGACTGAACACCGTCCATCAAGGCTGAGGGACTGAACACCGTCCATCACTGAGGGACTGAACACCGTCCATCAAGGCTGAGGGACTGAACACCGTCCATCAAGGCTGAGGGACTGAACACCGTCCATCAAGGCTGAGGGACTGAACACCGTCCATCAAGACTGAGGGACTGAACACCGTCCATCAAAACTGAGGGACTGAACACCGTCCATCAAGACTGAGGGACTGAACACCGTCCATCAAGGCTGAGGGACTGAACACCGTCCATCAAGACTGAGGGACTGAACACCGTCCATCAAGTCTGTGGGACTGATCACCGTCCATCCTGAGGGACTGAACACCGTCCATCAAGGCTGAGGGACTGAATACCGTCCATCAAGGCTGAGGGACTGAACACCGTCCATCAAGACTGAGGGACTGAACACCGTCCATCAAGACTGAGGGACTGAACACCGTCCATCAAGGCTGAGGGACTGAACACCGTCCATCAAGACTGAGGGACTGAACACCGTCCATCAAGGCTGAGGGACTGAACACCGTCCATCAAGACTGAGGGACTGAACACCGTCCATCAAGACTGAGGGACTGAACACCGTCCATCAAGACTGAGGGACTGAACACCGTCCATCAAGGCTGAGGGACTGAACACCGTCCATCAAGACTGAGGGACTGAACACCGTCCATCAAGGCTGAGGGACTGAACACCGTCCATCAAGGCTGAGGGACTGAACACCGTCCATCAAGACTGAGGGACTGAACACCGTCCATCAAGACTGAGGGACTGAACACCGTCCATCAAGGCTGAGGGACTGAACACCGTCCATCAAGACTGAGGGACTGAACACCGTCCATCAAGACTGAGGGACTGAACACCGTCCATCAAGACTGAGGGACTGAACACCGTCCATCAAGACTGAGGGACTGAACACCGTCCATCAAGGCTGAGGGACTGAACACCGTCCATCAAGACTGAGGGACTGAACACCGTCCATCAAGACTGAGGGACTGAACACCGTCCATCAAGACTGAGGGACTGAACACCGTCCATCAAGACTGAGGGACTGAGCACCGTCCATCAAGGCTGAGGGACTGAACACCGTCCATCAAGGCTGAGGGACTGAACACCGTCCATCAAGACTGAGGGACTGAACACCGTTCATCAAGACTGAGGGACTGAACACCGTCCATCAAGGCTGAGGGACTGAACACCGTCCATCAAGACTGAGGGAGAGAACACCTGAGTGCATGTTATGCCACGTCTGGGTGCATAATGTGCTGGTTGTGATTGCATGTAGTTCGGACTCTGAGTAGCACAACACAACACAATCTTGCCCATCAGAACGCCGCCACCTCAACATAACACAAACATAAAAGTTCAACATTTGCATTGTAATTTAGAATTTTAACTGCGAGTAAAATTTTAAGCTCTGAGGTACTTAAGAGTTTTGTGTTGGCACCGTCAACACTAAATTTTTGTGTTGTGTTTCCTGAGTGCCACACTGCTTGCTGCCACTATAAACTGGCGGGTTATCTACGTCAGTTGACGTGTGTGAGAGTTGACGTTCCCTGTCTAACGTCAGAAAAGGTGGTGTTCTTTGTCAGTTCTATTTTATGCCCATTTACCCTGCCCATTTTCGTCAAATTATACACCATTGAAAGTAATTAGTTATTATTTATTGGATCAAGTGTACATGGTTTATATAATTTTTGGTTGTGATGATTGTATAATCAAATGTACAGGGGTTATATCAATCATCAAATATTTAATTTTAAACTCGTACAAGCTATAAGTAAAGTCTGTCTTGGTGCGGAATTTGGGCATCAATTTCCTGGAAAATATTCTTTACCTGATATATTCATCTCATGTCTTCTGTCCAGTCACTTCAATACAAGCTTCAGTCATCAGTGTTATCCCTCTCTCACCAGCTTGAGTGTTGTTTGGCCACTTGGGCACCTCCAGTGGAGTCACCAGCTTGAGTGTTGTTTGGCCACTTGGACACCTCCAGTGGAGTCACCAGCTTCAGTGTTGTTTGGCCACTTGGGCACCTCCAGTGGAGTCACCAGCTTGAGTGTTGTTTGGCCACTTGGACACCTCCAGTGGAGTCACCAGCTTGAGTGTTGTTTGGCCACTTGGACACCTCCAGTGGAGTCACCAGCTTGAGTGTTGTTTGGCCACTTGGACACCTCCAGTGAAGTCTCAATAATTTTCAGAATCTGTTGATCTGATAGAGAAGCAATGGAAGGAGGCTCAAGTTTGAGATCAGTCTCTCAGTCATGGAATGATAGTTCTTTGCTTGCCAGTTTAGTTTAGGAATCACTACTTTTCTTGAGTTGACAATAGGAGCCACAATGTCATTCTCTTCATCATCACTGCCATCCTCATCATCAGTGTATATTATCAATTCCTCGTCAACAGCATCAGCAGAATCTTCTCCATCCTCATCAGAGCTCTCAGTACTTTCTTCTGTCTGCTGATTCTCTTCTCTAATTTTTCTTATCATTGAGACAGTTTTGTGTCTCACAGTCATGTCTTCATCCGCTCACATACGAAGAAGCAGCTGATCTGTGTGAGCAAAGTAGGAATTTCTTAGGACAATTTTATTTACTGTATTCTTTTCTTCACTGTTCAGATGTCTCATAAATTGTAGTGACTGGAAGACGTTCTTTGGACCGTGTGTGACATTAAGGTGCAGCTTGATGTGGGACCATATTGGAGCGCTGAACTTTAAAATCGTAATGACAACTCTTTTCAGCTCCTGACTGGGTCTTGATGCTGCCACATACAGCTTAAAGATTCTACTTCCTAAAGTATTCCACCCTGATGCACACGGTGGACCTGGTTCAAGAGAAGCCAAGTCATCATCAACCACACCTGTGATCACTCCTTTGCAAATCCTATACAAGTATTTCTGGTCCCAGGACAGATCCTCTGCCACCTTGTCATTCAACGCAGGTAAATCAGTGAAATTGACTGGCTGGAATGTAACAACTGGCAGCTTAGAGGAATTTTTATTTGCTTGCCAGAGACCTCTCCAATGTTCAGGATCACTTGGCTTACCGTAATAGTGGTAGAAAACAGCCCAGAATGGCAGGTCATTTCCATGAAGCTGACAAATGAAATTATGGACCAGATAACCATCCAACATTTCAAGATGATGAATGGCTGCATTGTCAACTCCGATATATACGTTGATTCTGTTACTACCAACATATACAACAGGCTGCCGAGTTAGTTTCTGTTCCACCAGAATTGTATAGATAGTCTTGGCAATCTCCTTTCCATGGCCTGACTTGTGGGTCACATGAGTGAGATATTCATTGCCGGGCTCCACCACGATGACTTAATGATCTTTCACTACTATCTTTGGACTTCATTTCTTGGTCTTCACATTCTTTGTCATTACATGAGTGGAGGTCTTCTTATCATCAAAATACAGTGATGTGATATTTTCCAAGTTTGCTAGCTCATTTTCTTGCCTCTCCATTCGGTATTTGTGTCTGGCATCTCGTAACTTCTGTGGTCCAATAACTTGACTTTTGTTATCCTTGCTGATAATGCCATAGCCCATTAAGGGGGAGATAAACCATACCACGGGCGGGATTTGAACCCGCGGTCAGAGAGTCTCAAAACTCCAGACGGTCGCGTTAGCCACTGGAGACTCTCTGACCGCGGGTTCAAATCCCGCCCGTGGTATGGTTTGTTTGCAATCGTGTCATTACGATTTCGTGAGTCATGTTGACGGCAGTGAGGGTACGGCCACGGTAGCTGGAGATTCGTCTGTAAAAACTTGCATTTGTGGTCACAGTGGTGCCTATGCTAACCTTTCTATGGTGTAGAAATATACCTCGTTGGACGAATCTTATTGTGGCTAGCTGGTACAGTGGCTGGAGTTTTGAGACTCTCTGATCGCGGGTTCAAATTCCGCCCGTGGTATGGTTTGTTTGCAATCGTGTCATTACGATTTCGTGAGTCAAGGGGGAGATAGCAATGGCAGTTCCAGCATAATCACTAATCAAGTATCGGTCACATGTGGCTGCCAGTGTGGGGAGTCTTGTTCTGTTCTGCTCTTAGCTGCTGGCGGCCAGACCACTTAAGACATAATCAGCATCAATATCGACAGAAGGGCTATCTTTGGCATCATTTGAACAATCATCAGAATCAGATACTTCTCCAGCTGCTGGTTCACTCTGTCTTTCCTCCAGCTGCTTCCTGGCTCTGGTTGCATCCTGCTCCTCTTTTACCGTCACTCTATACCACATCCTCATCACTGCCACGTCAGCACAGCCAATTTTCACCTTCCTATAGCCTTTCTGGTCAAGGAGGAACTGTACCTCACGTTTAGGAACTTTCACATCACAATTACTGGCCAGGTGATGTCTGTCACACACCTTTATTTCGCACCTTACATCTTGACATGCGGCAACAAGACAGAAACAACTACATATATCAAACAACTCGTTCATTTCTTCCTGAAATGTAGCTTTTTTGGAGACATTTTTGTACTCATTAAGTTCTATTCCTCTACTGCACAGTTTTCTCAATCTTTCCTCAATAGTTTCCCGGCTGAGAATAGGAATAGTCTTTCTATCTCCAATTGATTTCTGCCATAGTTCAGAACAATCCTTAGCTACTATCTGGATAATCACTGAAGCATCAGAAAACTTTCCTTCATCACATTTACCTCGCCAGCAGTTCCTGAACATATCGCCTTTGGACAGAAGTTTGTTCACTGGAAGAACACTGGCGTGACCAAACATTGCATGTTCTGTGGCTTTCCTAGTAGACATTGTAGCATCTCAGAAGTAAAGTATATAAGTAATTAAAGTATCTGAAAAGACAGAAAGTTAGTTAATGTTTATAAGTACTGCAGAGTACACGATGCAGTACATAAAATGCTGAACTGCGCTATTCAGTAATACAGACATATCCTGAAATTTCAATCGTGAATGCTGTAGGCTGAATCTCAACCAATCAGCTTCACATTGGGCACTGAATTTAAGATGTATGTAAGGAACTTCCTGAATAGCGCAGCTTTGACCAAAATTTCATTGTCCCGTAGTGATCAACGTCAGTTAACGTATGTAAGACCTGACGTTACCGTCTTAAGTCAGGCCAAGTGCTGAATCATTTTCGCACTTGATCCAGGGAAGTGGATCAAACCTGAAGTATATCGCCATATTACAGGTCATGCATGGTTCGTATGGGTTAAGCATAATTAATAATCAATTACTTAATACCTCTCCATCGTTGCCACTGAGGCTGCGAGTTTGACCACCATGACAAACAAAAGAAGGGTTTCATCCTAACGGCGGAGATATTTGCCCTTTTGAGGAAATTTGATTTGCAGCTATTTAAATTATTGTATTATTGTTGTTGCTTGAAATTAGTCAATTATTTGCAATAGAAAGACATTAATACAAAGAATAACTAACTGATAGTGATAGTTACTAATTGATAGTGATAGTAAGTAACTGAGAGTGATAGTAACTAACTGATAGTGTTAGTAACTAACTGATAGTGATAGTTACTAACTGATAGTGTTAGTAACTAACTGATAGTGATAGTTACTAACTGATAGTGTTAGTAACTAACTGATAGTGATAGTAACTAACTGATAGTGTTAGTAACTAACTGATAGTGATAGTAACTAACTGATAATGACAGCAACTAACTAATAGTGATAGTAACACATCACCACTTAACAGTATTCCTATTGCCCTCTCCTGTCGGTTCCTCATTCCCTCTCCTCCTGCCCTCTCCTCTTATCTTCTACTCCTTCCCTCTCCTCCTGCCCTCTCCTCTTACCTTCTACTCATTCCCTCTCCTCCTGCCCTCTCCTCTTACCTTCTACTCCTTCCCTCTCCTCCTGCCCTCTCCTCTTACCTTCTACTCCTTCCCTCTCCTCCTGCCCTCTCCACTTACCTTCTACTCCGTCCCTCTCCTCCTGCCCTCTCCTCGTACCTGCTACTCCTTCCATCTCCTCCTGCCCTCTCCTCTTACCTTCTACTCCTTCCATCTCCTCCTGCCCTCTCCTCTTACTTTCTACTCCTTCCTTCTCCTCCTGCCCTCTCCTCTTATCTTCTACTCCTTCCCTCTCCTCCTGCCCTCTCCTCTGACCTTCTACTCCTTCCCTCTCCTCCTGCCCTCTCCTCTTACCTTCTACTCCTTCCTTCTCCTCCTGCCCTCTCCTCTTACCTTCTACTCCTTCCCTCTCCTCCTGCCCTCTCCTCTTACCTTCTACTCCTTCCCTCTCCTCCTGCCCTCTCCTCTTACCTTCTACTCCTTCCCTCTCCTCCTGCCCTCTCCTCTTACCTTCTACTCCTTCCCTCTCCTCCTGCCCTCTCCTCTTACCTTCTACTCCTTCCCTCTCCTCCTGCCCTCTCCTCTTACCTTCTACTCCTTCCCTCTCCTCCTGCCCTCTCCTCTTACCTTCTACTCCTTCCCTCTCCTCCTGCCCTCTCCTCTTACCTTCTACTCCTTCCCTCTCCTCCTGCCCTCTCCTCTTACCTTCTACTCCTTCCCTCTCCTCCTGCCCTCTCCTCTTACCTTCTACTCCTTCCCTCTCCTCCTGCCCTCTCCTCTTACCTTCTACTCCTTCCCTCTCCTCCTGCCCTCTCCTCTTACCTTCTACTCCTTCCCTCTCCTCCTGCCCTCTCCTCTTACCTTCTACTCCTTCCCTCTCCTCCTGCCCTCTCCTCTTACCTTCTACTCCTTCCCTCTCCTCCTGCCCTCTCCTCTCACCTTCTACTCCTTCCCTCTCCTCCTGCCCTCTCCTCTTACCTTCTACTCCTTCCCTCTCCTCCTGCCCTCTCCTCTTACCTTCTACTCCTTCCCTCTCCTCCTGCCCTCTCCTCTTACCTTCTACTCCTTCCCTCTCCTCCTGCCCTCTCCTCTTACCTTCTACTCCTTCCCTCTCCTCCTGCCCTCTCCTCCTGCCCTCTCCTCTTACCTTCTACTCCTTCCCTCTCCTCCTGCCCTCTCCTCTTACCTTCCACTCCTTCCCTCTCCTCCTGCCCTCTCCTCCTGCCCTCTCCTTCTCCCCTCTCTTCTTGCCCTAGGGAGTAATATTGAAGTAAAATATTATAATTAAGGGTCATTAAGGAGGAGTCATAAACCCGGCGGAGCTGTGAGTTCGTCAACAAAGTTACCTTTATTATTCTAATGGTCTGGTTGGTACCACTGCTTTCTTAACTACTCCAGGCTGGGGTGTTGGTAAGCCTGATGTCACATGTAAACATTGTCTAGTGGGTCAACTGTTGTGAGTGCACTGTTGTGAGTGCACTGTTGTGAGTGCACTGTTGTGAGTGCACTGTTGTGAGTGCACTGTTGTGAGTGCACTGTTGTGAGAGTGCACTGTTGTGAGAGTGCACTGTTGTGAGTGCACTGTTGTGAGTGCACTGTTGTGAGTGCACTGTTGTGAGTGCACTGTTGTGAGAGTGCACTGTTGTGAGAGTGCACTGTTGTGAGTGCACTGTTGTGAGTGCACTGTTGTGAGTGCACTGTTGTGAGTGCACTGTTGTGACAGTGCACTGTTGTGAGTGCACTGTTGTGAGTGCACTGTTGTGAGTGCACTGTTGTGAGAGTGCACTGTTGTGAGTGCACTGTTGTGAGTGCACTGTTGTGAGTGCACTGTTGTGAGTGCACTGTTGTGAGAGTGCACTGTTGTGAGAGTGCACTGTTGTGAGTGCACTGTTGTGAGTGCACTGTTGTGAGTGCACTGTTGTGAGTGCACTGTTGTGAGTGCACTGTTGTGAGTGCACTGTTGTGAGTGCACTGTTGTGAGTGCACTGTTGTGACAGTGCACTGTTGTGAGTGCATTGTGAGTGCACTGTTGTGAGTGCACTGTTGTGAGAGTGCACTGTTGTGAGAGTGCACTGTTGTGAGTGCACTGTTGTGAGTGCACTGTTGTGAGTGTGCACTGTTGTGAGAGTGCACTGTTGTGAGTGCACTGTTGTGCACTAGTGCACTGTTGTGAGAGTGCACTGTTGTGAGAGTGCACTGTTGCGAGAGTGCACTGTTGCGAGAGTGCACTGTTGTGAGAGTGCACTGTTGTGAGAGTGCACTGTTGTGAGAGTGCACTGCTGTGAGAGTGCACTGTTGCGAGAGTGCACTGTTGTGAGAATGCACTGTTGTGAGAGTGCACTGTTGTGAGAGTGCACTGTTGTGAGAGTGCACTGTTGCGAGAGTGCACTGTTGTGAGAGTGCACTGTTGTGAGAGTGCACTGTTGTGAGTGCACTGTTGTGAGTGCACTGTTGTGAGTGCACTGTTGTGAGTGCACTGTTGTGAGAGTGCACTGTTGTGAGTGCACTGTTGTGAGTGCACTGTTGTGAGTGCACTGTTGTGAGTGCACTGTTGTGAGAGTGCACTGTTGTGAGAGTGCACTGTTGTGAGTGCACTGTTGTGAGTGCACTGTTGTGAGAGTGCACTGTTGTGAGAGTGCACTGTTGTGAGAGTGCACTGTTGTGAGAGTGCACTGTTGTGAGAGTGCACTGTTGTGAGAGTGCACTGTTGTGAGAGTGCACTGTTGTGAGAGTGCACTGTTGCGAGAGTGCACTGTTGTGAGAGTGCACTGTTGTGAGAGTGCACTGTTGTGAGAGTGCACTGTTGTGAGAGTGCACTGTTGTGAGAGTCCACTGGTGTGAGAGTCCACTGGAATGTTCACTGTTGTGAAAGTGCACTGGTGTTAGGGTGCACTGGTGTGAGAGTGCATTGCTGTGAGAGTCCACTGGTGTGAGAATGCACTGGTGTGAGAGTGCACTGTCGTGAGAGTCCACTAGTTTGAGAGTGCACGGGTGTGAGATTACACTGGAGTGATAGTCCATTGGTGTGAGGGTGCACTGGTGTGAGAGTTCACTGGAGTAAGTGTGCACTGGTTTGAGAGTGCATGGGTGTGAGAGTCCACTGGTGTGATAGTCCATTGGTGTGAGAGTGCAATGTGTGAGAGTCCACTAGTGTGAGAGTCCAATGGTGTGAGAGTCAATTGATGTGAGAGTCTTCTGGTGTGAGAGTCCACTAGTGTGAGGGTCCACTGGAGTGAGAGTCCACTGGAGTGGTAGTCCACTGGTGTGAGATTACACTTGAGTGAGAGTCCACTTGTGTGAGAGTCCACTGGAGTGGTAATCCACTGGTGTGAGAGTCCACTGGAGTAAGAATCCACTGGAGTGAGAGTCCACTGGAGTGATAGTCCACTGGTGTGAGAGTCCACTGGTGTGAGAGTCCACTGGTGTGAGAGTTCACTTGAGTGTTAGTCCACTGGTGTGAGAGTCCATTGATGTGAGAGTCCACTGGTGTGAGAGTCCACTGGTGTGAGAGTGCAATGGTGTTAGAATCCACTAGTGTGAGAGTCCACTGGTGTGAGAGTCCGCTGGTGTGAGAGTCCGCTGGTGTGAGAGTCCGCTGGTGTGAGAGTCCGCTGGTGTGAGAGTGCACTGGTGTGAGAGTCCACTAGTGT
Source organism: Cherax quadricarinatus (assembly GCF_038502225.1). Classification (NCBI taxonomy): domain Eukaryota; kingdom Metazoa; phylum Arthropoda; class Malacostraca; order Decapoda; family Parastacidae; genus Cherax; species Cherax quadricarinatus. Next base: position 57,450,173 of record NC_091301.1, on the reverse strand, counting down.
GAGAGTCCAGTAGTATGAGAGTCCACTAGTGTGAGAGCACACTGGTGTGAGAGTCCACTGGTGTGAGAGTCCGCTGGTGTAAGAGTCCGCTGGTGTGAGAGTCCGCTGGTGTGAGAGTCCGCTGGTGTGAGAGTGCACTGGTGTGAGAGTCCACTAGTGTGAGAGTCCACTAGTGTGAGAATCCCCTAGTGTGAGAGTCCACTGTTGTGAGAGTCCGCTGGTGTGAGAGTCCGCTGGTGTGAGAGTCCGCTGGTGTGAGAGTCCGCTGGTGTTAGAGTCCACTGGTGTGAGAGTGCACTGGTGTGAGAGTGCACTGGTGTGAGAGTCCACTAGTGTGAGAGTCCACTAGTGTGAGAATCCCCTAGTGTGAGAGTCCACTGGTGTGAGAGTCCGCTGGTGTGAGAGTCCGCTGGTGTGAGAGTCCGCTGGTGTGAGAGTCCGCTGGTGTGAGAGTCCGCTGGTGTGAGAGTCCGCTGGTGTGAGAGTGCACTGGTGTGAGAGTCCAGTAGTGTGAGAGTCCACTAGTGTGAGAATCCCCTAGTGTGAGAGTCCACTGGTGTGAGAGTCCGCTGGTGTGAGAGTCCGCTGGTGTGAGAGTCCGCTGGTGTGAGAGTCCGCTGGTGTGAGAGTCCGCTGGTGTGAGAGTCCGCTGGTGTGAGAGTGCACTGGTGTGAGAGTCCACTAGTGTGAGAGTCCACTAGTGTGAGAGTCCACTGGTGTGAGAGTCCACTGGTGTGAGAGTCCGCTGGTGTGAGAGTCCGCTGGTGTGAGAGTGCACTGGTGTGAGAGTCCACTAGTGTGAGAGTCCACTAGTGTGAGAATGCCCTAGTGTGAGAGTCCACTGGTGTGAGAGTCCGCTGGTGTGAGAGTCCGCTGGTGTGAGAGTCCGCTGGTGTGAGAGTCCGCTGGTGTTAGAGTCCACTGGTGTGAGAGTGCACTGGTGTGAGAGTCCACTAGTGTGAGAGTCTACTAGTGTGAGAATCCCCTAGTGTGAGAGCCCACTGGTGTGAGAGTGCGCTGGTGTGAGAGTCCGCTGGTGTGAGAATCCCCTAGTGTGAGAGTCCACTGGTGTGAGAATCCCCTAGTGTGAGAGTCCACTGGTGTGAGAGTCCGCTGGTTTGAGAGTCCGCTGGTGTGAGAGTCCGCTGGTGTGAGAATCCCCTAGTGTGAGAGTCCACTGGTGTGAGAATTCCCTAGTGTGAGAGTCCACTGGTGTGAGAGTCCGCTGGTTTGAGAGTCCGCTGGTGTGAGAGTCCGCTGGTGTGAGAGTCCGCTGGTGTGAGAGTCCGCTGGTGTGAGAGTGCACTGGTGTGAGAGTCCACTAGTGTGGGAGTCCATTAGTATGAGAGTCCACTAGTGTGAGAGCCCACTGGTGTGAGAGTCCACTGGTGTGAGAGTCCGCTGGTGTAAGAGTCCGCTGGTGTGAGAGTCCGCTGGTGTGAGAGTCCGCTGGTGTGAGAGTGCACTGGTGTGAGAGTCCACTAGTGTGAGAGTCCACTAGTGTGAGAATCCCCTAGTGTGAGAGTCCACTGGTGTGAGAGTCCGCTGGTGTGAGAGTCCGCTGGTGTGAGAGTCCGCTGGTGTGAGAGTCCGCTGGTGTGAGAGTCCGCTGGTGTGAGAGTCCGCTGGTGTGAGAGTGCACTGGTGTGAGAGTCCATTAGTGTGAGAGTCCACTAGTGTGAGAATCCCCTAGTGTGAGAGTGCACTGGTGTGAAAGTGCACTGGTGTAAGAGTGAACTGGTGTGAGATTCCAGTGGTGTGAGAGTCCAGTGGTGTGAGATTCCAGTGGTGTGAGGATCCAGTGGTGTGAGTGTCCACTTGTGTGAGAGTCTACCGGTGTGAGAGTTCACTAGTGTGAGAGTCCACTTGTGTGAGAGTTCACTGGTGCTAGAGTCCACTGCTGTGAAAGTGCACTGGTGTGAGAGTGCACTGGTGTGAGAGTCCACTAGTGTGAGAGTCCGCTAGTGTGAGAATGCCCTAGTGTGAGAGTCCACTGGTGTGAGAGTCCGCTGGTGTGAGAGTCCGCTGGTGTGAGAGTCCGCTGGTGTGAGAGTCCGCTGGTGTTAGAGTCCACTGGTGTGAGAGTGCACTGGTGTGAGAGTCCACTAGTGTGAGTGTCCACTAGTGTGAGAATCCCCTAGTGTGAGAGTCCACTGGTGTGAGAGTCCGCTGGTGTGAAAATCCGCTGGTGTGAGAATCCCCTAGTGTGAGAGTCCACTGGTGTGAGAATCCCCTAGTGTGAGAGTCCACTGGTGTGAGAGTCCGCTGGTTTGAGAGTCCGCTGGTGTGAGAGTCCGCTGGTGTGAGAATCCCCTAGTGTGAGAGTCCACTGGTGTGAGAATCCCCTAGTGTGAGAGTCCACTGGTGTGAGAGTCCGCTGGTTTGAGAGTCCGCTGGTGTGAGAGTCCGCTGGTGTGAGAGTCCGCTGGTGTGAGAGTCCGCTGGTGTGAGAGTGCACTGGTGTGAGAGTCCACTAGTGTGAGAGTCCACTAGTATGAGAGTCCACTAATGTGAGAGCCCACTGGTGTGAGAGTCCACTGGTGTGAGAGTCCGCTGGTGTAAGAGTCCGCTGGTGTGAGAGTCTGCTGGTGTGAGAGTGCACTGGTGTGAGAGTCCACTAGTGTGAGAGTCCACTAGTATGAGAGTCCACTAGTGTGAGAGCCCACTGGTGTGAGAGTCCACTGGTGTGAGAGTCCGCTGGTGTAAGAGTCCGCTGGTGTGAGAGTCCGCTGGTGTGAGAGTCCGCTGGTGTGAGAGTGCACTGGTGTGAGAGTCCACTAGTGTGAGAGTCCACTAGTGTGAGAGTCCAATAGTGTGAGAGTCCACTAGTGTGAGAATCCCCTAGTGTGAGAGTCCACTGGTGTGAGAGTCCGCTGGTGTGAGAGTCCGCTGGTGTGAGAGTCCGCTGGTGTGAGAGTCCGCTGGTGTGAGAGTCCGCTGGTGTGAGAGTCCGCTGGTGTGAGAGTGCACTGGTGTGAGTCCACTAGTGTGAGAGTCCACTAGTGTGAGAATCCCCTAGTGTGAGAGTCCACTGGTGTGAGAGTCCGCTGGTGTGAGAGTCCGCTGGTGTGAGAGTCCGCTGGTGTGAGAGTCCGCTGGTGTGAGAGTCCGCTGGTGTGAGAGTGCACTGGTGTGAGAGTCCAATAGTGTGAGAGTCCACTAGTGTGAGAGTCCACTGGTGTGAGAGTCCACTGGTGTGAGAGTCCGCTGGTGTAAGAGTCCGCTGGTGTGAGAGTCCGCTGGTGTGAGAGTCCGCTGGTGTGAGAGTGCACTGGTGTGAGAGTCCACTAGTGTGAGAGTCCACTAGTGTGAGAATGCCCTAGTGTGAGAGTCCACTGGTGTGAGAGTCCGCTGGTGTGAGAGTCCGCTGGTGTGAGAGTCCACTAGTGTGAGAGTCCACTAGTGTGAGAATGTCCTAGTGTGAGAGTCCACTGGTGTGAGAGTCCGCTGGTGTTAGAGTCCACTGGTGTGAGAGTGCACTGGTGTGAGAGTCCGCTGGTGTGAGAGTCCGCTGGTGTGAGAATCCCCTAGTGTGAGAGTCCACTGGTGTGAGAATCCCCTAGTGTGAGAGTCCACTGGTGTGAGAGTCCGCTGGTGTGAGAGTCCGCTGGTGTGAGAGTCCACTAGTGTGAGAGTCCACTGGTGTGAGAGTCCGCTGGTGTGAGAGTCCGCTGGTGTGAGAATCCCCTAGTGTGAGAGTCCACTGGTGTGAGAATCTCCTAGTGTGAGAGTCCACTGGTGTGAGAGTCCGCTGGTTTGAGAGTCCGCTGGTGTGAGAGTCCGCTGGTGTGAGAATCCCCTAGTGTGAGAGTCCACTGGTGTGAGAATCCCCTAGTGTGAGAGTCCACTGGTGTGAGAGTCCGCTGGTTTGAGAGTCCGCTGGTGTGAGAGTCCGCTGGTGTGAGAGTCCGCTGGTGTGAGAGTCCGCTGGTGTTAGAGTCCACTGGTGTGAGAGTGCACTGGTGTGAGAGTCCACTAATGTGAGAGTCCACTAGTGTGAGAATCCCCTAGTGTGAGAGTCCACTGGTGTGAGAGTCCGCTGGTGTGAGAGTCCGCTGGTGTGAGAATCCCCTAGTGTGAGAGTCCACTGGTGTGAGAATCCCCTAGTGTGAGAGTCCACTGGTGTGAGAGTCCGCTGGTTTGAGAGTCCGCTGGTGTGAGAGTGCATTGGTGTGAGAGTCCACTAGTGTGAGAGTCCACTAGTGTGAGAGTCCACTAGCGTGAAAGTCCACTAGTGTGAGAGTCCACTGGTGTGAGAGTCCGCTGGTGATAAATTAAGCTCTCCTTCGGTCTGATCAATAATCAATAAAGCTTTCGTTGGCAGCTTAAGCTGGAGATATGATCACAGATTATTGGTAACATGTGGTAGCAAGTGGTCACCGTGCTGTTGTTGCTGTTACTTTTGCTGCTACTCTTTTGTTTTCTTGTTGCTTTTGTTGCTGTTGTTGTTCTTTTTTTCTGCTGTTGTTGGTGGTGCTGCTGTTGCTTCTGCTGCTTTTGTTGATGCTGCTGTTGCTTCTGCTGCTTTTGTTGATGCTGCTGTTGCTTCTGCTGCTTTTGTTGATGCTGCTGTTGCTTCTGCTGCTTTTGTTGATGCTGCTGTTGCTTCTGCTGCTTTTGTTGATGCTGCTGTTGCTTCTGCTGCTTTTGTTGATGCTGCTGTTGCTTCTGCTGCTTTTGTTGATGCTGCTGTTGCTTTGAGGCTGTTTTTGCTTTTACCGGTGTTGTTGTTGTCTTGTTGCTGCTTTTTCTGCTGTTGTTGATTCTTGTGCTGCTGTTAATTCTGCTGCTGCTGTTGGATCAGTTGCTGCTGTTGTTGCTGCTCATGCTGGTGATTCTAATGTTGTATTTCGTTTTGCTGCAGCTGTTGCTACTGTTGTTGCTGCTCTTATTCTTTCTGTTGCCACAGGTGCTGCTGTTGCTCCTGTGGCCTCTGTTATTACTAATGTTGCTTCCGTTAATGCGTTCTTAGCTCAGTGGTACAGTATTGCACCTGCAACAAGCCAAGCCCACTATTCGAGTCCCTGTTTATTCTTCTGTTTAGTCATTGACAGTCATTGTTCATGACCTATGTTTTGTTTATGTGTGCCTGGCTGGCAGTGTCCCGGGGGCCATTACATCCCTTTTCTTTGGTGCCTCATTATGTGCCATCCAGAAAAAGGACGGAGGAATCAGGCCCATTGCAGTGGGCAACACCCTTCGGCGTCCTTGTTGTCAAGCATGCAGTGAAAATGGTGAGTCAAGAGGCTGCCGCTATGTTGAAACCAACATAGCTATGTAAGGGTGTTCAACAAGGTTGTGAAGCAGCTGCACATGCCGCATGAGTATACATCAGCAACATGTCAGATGAAAAAAACCTTGATCAAATTGGACTTTGGCAACGCATTCAACTAAGTCAGAAGGGATGCTGCTCTTCAGGTAGTTTCTAGACACTTCCCTCCCCTCTGTCCCTTCGTTCAATCGTGTTAAAATTTGACTACTGAACTATTGTTTGGGGACCATGAAATTGACTCATGCGAGGGTGTAGTCATCAAGGAAGTCACAGAAGCACCCTCCAGTGAGCTCAGTATCTGGTTCTCGGATGATGGCATCCTAGCTGGAACTACAGAATCTCTTCTAGAGGACATAGGAAAAATAAAAGACATAGGAGAGAGCCTGGGTCTATATTTAAAATCCACCAAGTGATAAATAGTTTCTACCAATCAACAGATCATTGAGGATATTAGTGTTGTTTTGGAGGAATATGAGCCTTTGATCCAGCCAACAGCACTCTCCTTGGTGCTCCTGTTGGGACCAATGTCATTGATCTGGTCCTAGAAAAGAAAATCTCAGACCTCAGGATGGTGGAAGGCACTGATACACGTGATGCCTTCTACCTACTCACCAGGTGCCTGTCCATCCCAAAGCTTACCTACTTTCTGAGATGCTTTCCAGTCTTCTGCAGTCCAAAACTCAAGGAATATGACTCTCTCCTTAAGACAATGCTAGAGAGTGTATTGAATTTTTTCTCTTGAAGATGGACAGTGGTTGCAAGCCTCACTTCCAGTCAGGATTGGAGGGGCTGGGAGATTGCCCTACCAGCTTCCATGTCCTCTTCCATAGCATCAAACGAGTTAATAAAACAAATTCCTCCGGACAACCTCAGTAACTCAGCAGGAATACAGGACCGTAGCTTCGCCAGTGCCATCACTGAATTGGAGACTCTTGCTGCTCCAGCACCAAAACCTAATACAGCAGCGGCCTACAAATACTCAAGTTGGGATGGTCCCATCTATGAAAAGGTGCTTACCAACATGCTTAGGGTATACAAGGAGACTGCCCATCTCCAAGCTGTGAGCGTACATCACTCTGGGAACTTCCTCCAGACAGTTCCCATTTCGGCAATGTGAACACGCCTCGACCCCTAAGAGCCTCCATATTGCAGTGGCTCTCCGCCTTGCTGCCCCAGTTCACATGGAATATACGTGTATTTATGGCGAAGCGCAAGATGACCAGTATGGTCTACATGGTCTTAACTACTCCAAAACTAATGGCTGGCAAGCAAGACACAGTGATGTCAACGACATCACTGTGCCTTGCTTCAGCTGGATACCCAGCCAAAAGAGAGCCCCAATCACTAGCAGCCAACAATACTCACAACCCAGCAGTCAGCCCTGATGGGATCCTTGGAGGAATGGCAAGCTCTTAGCATGGGACTAATCCTGTGTGTCGACTCTGGCTGACACCTACATCCATCACTGTCTCGGTGACAGGGAGGAGCTGCTGATCACAGAGAGGAGTACAAGATCAGGAAGTACAGAGACCTTGCAATCAAGCGGGAAAAACATTACACGCTTCCATAAAGAACTGCGCACGGACTCATCGACACAACCAGACACCCGAGAGTGGCCACTTTCGTGTTCCAGCGCCTCAGCGTGGCCATCCAAAAGGAAAATGCTTACTGCATACTTGGCTAGGGTACGGCTTCAGAAGAACTGGAGGAGATTCATAATCTTTGATATATTCTACCAATGTATTCATTATTGTGTTTTATGTCAATGTATTGTCAATAAATAAAATTCACATAGATTATATATATACGCAATAAGATCACAGTAAACAGGTGATTTCAGAATATGCAAAACAACCACTGTGAAAGAATAGAGAAATTACAAGCGCTTTCGTGACTACTCACATTATCAAGGAACTATAAAAGTAATACATCAAAGGAAGGCATATAAAGGGTCGAAACAACACCTCACCATCACATCCCACAACAGCTATCAGAACTTGAACAACGCCTGTGTACAACACCGAAATCCCACCAATCATCTCATGAAATTCAGGGACGCCTAATTAGTGATCAAAGAAACCAATTTCCGCAGACGCAAGTGCCTTGAATCTTCACTAATAGCTGTTTCCAATACAATTATACAAAACAAAGGCAGCTTCACCATCTCTGAAATCTTAGCAAAAGTCCTCCTGAAAATAGTGGGTCCTGCCACCACATAGTCTCTCCTGTTAATATTACACAAAGCACATTACTGAGAGTGAACATTGAAACAGACTTTCTCTATCCAGCCTCCAACAGAAATACTTTTTTAACCTATTTTTATGTTACCCAAGTAATAGCTTTTATATCCTTTTACTCATGTGCAAGTTAATTGTTCTACCATATTGTATTACTACTACTACTACAACTTATATCACTACTACTACTACTACTACTACCACTAGTATTGCACCTCACTCTGAGCCTATATATATCCTCTGTGTGCATGTATTGTTTGCAACGGTTTGACAAGGCTCCTGGAGAGCGAAACATTGCCATAATAAAAATGTCACATTAGTTGCACTTGTGTCCTTTTACTTCACACATTTTTATGTCTAGATGCCTTATGAATTTCGTCCCATAACAGCTTACTGCACTCCTATCAAGGCTTAGAGGGGCCTATAAATCACACCCAAAATTAATTTTCCTTGACCTTTGAGAGACTGTAACCAAACAGATTATGTGACCGATGATTCTAATGTTACATCTTGTCTAATACAACAATTTCAATTATCTCTGACGTACATCACCACTCCTCCACTCTTCCTGTTGACATTATCAGTGTGGAATAGTTTATAAGACTGTACGTTGCATTCAGAAGACATTTGTCTATCATTCAGGTTGAACCAGGTCTCTGTTATAGCAATAATATCTATATTTCCTACACTTGCAAGTAATCTTAGCTCATCTACCTTATTTCTTAGACTCCTACTATTTGTATAGCAAACCTTAAGGGAGCTAGTCACTTGTTACCCTTGACTGTCTCTCTTTATTGAGCAATTGCTTTGCCTTTACTATCAACTTTATTTTAAACATATCCCTGAGGTATCCTGTTAATATCTGATCTTTTCAACTATAATGCTGCAGACTGATTGTTTCCCACAAACACCCATACCTCTATAATCTATCAGTTTGAATTCCTAGACAAGTCATCAATGACCCCTTCAATCGAATTGGCTGATGCAACCACTCCAGCCCCAGAGAGATGAACCCCATCCCTTGCATACATATCATGCTTGCCATAGAATTTGTCCAGGTTATCAACGATTGGAATTGCAAATTCCTTACAGTACCTGTCTAGCCAGCAATTTATACCAGTTGCCCTGGACATCATTTCATTGCCCATTCCCCTTCTAGGAAAGATGCTACATAAGATTGGAATCCCTCCTGTAGCCTTGACACACAGACAGATTCTGGACACACGAAATCGATACACAGACTTTTGACTCTCGCCTCGGCAGGTCATAGCAGCTCTCTTTACGTACTCAGTCTCCCTACGATCCCCGTTGGGGAGGGGAACCTTTACCAGCGTTGTCTTCGCCTTGACTTGAACGATGAGCTACGCAAATCGTGTAAAGATCAAGCCAAACAGTGGTACCGTTGATGATTCAACGAAGCTTGTATGTTAAATTCAACGCTATTCTGGCACTCAGAGAAGCATTCATTGTTGTGTGTCACGATGATGCTGAAGCAGAGAAGTTACTCACTACAGAAGCCACCACTACTCTTACTGCTCAAGGATTTACTGTTACATCCTCTCCTGCCCTCAAGGCAAAAAAATCAGTATTCCTAAAAAAACTGGACAAGATTCTGACTTCTCAATCAATTGCTGAACTCAAGTCATCCATTGAAACTCAAAATACTTGGGCTACTGTTGACAGCATTACCAACATCCCGAATGCATCGTCTATGCTCAAGGTCACCTTTACCGACGTGAACATGGCTGCCACTGCTCTGAACGAAGGTCTTGCTGTCTACTACTACTACATCAGTCCCACCTACATAGAAGCAGAGAGATACCACTACATACAACATTGCTGGAACTGTTATTCATACCATCACACCACCAAAGCATGTCCAGTAAAAGACAAGAAGTTCTGCACTACATGTGGTAGTGAGGGACACACCTTCAGTTCCTGTACCGCTGCTGCTCCAACACAACCAGCGTGCTTAAACGGCAAGAGTAATGATCACCATACACTGGCAGCAAAATGTCCTACAAGAAAGGATATTATGAAGAAAACATAAGAAGCAGCAAAGAAAAAATCTACTAACAACACGCCAACGTATGGAACAATTGCAAAATTACAAGCAGACACTACAAAATTACTTCAAGCAACTACTCAGCCCGCCTCCACCATCATCACTCCTCCAACATGTGACGTAACGAAGATCCACTATTGTCTACTATACGCTCACATGCAGAACATGGCTGTACCTGGATCCTTTAACTCTACCATCAACGAGTTATTTGCATTAAATAATATGCCATCATTTATATTTCCAGCATCTCCACCTTCTGAAGAAATTCTCAAATTCACCAAGGCCTTAATAACCACCTCTGCTGCAAAAAGTCCATCAACACCACCAACTAGTGACGTCACTCTAACAACGCCCAATGAGAATCCTCCACCGCCAACACTCCTCACTGAATCCAACCAATCAGAAGCCTTGCCACCAGAAACATCTTCTAATTCGTCTACTGAAGTTGAAAACGAAGCAACACCACCTTCCTCAACTTCACCACCGCCTTCTCCACCTCGACCACGTCGATTACATGGAACACTTATGGGTTAAACACGAAGGACTCATGTTCCACACCATGAAGCATTGCCCCAGCCCTATGGCTCGCCTAGAACTCATCCAACATCTCAAAGACAACACTGCAAAGTACACCACCGACGAAAAGCCATACCCTACCGTCAACCAGATAATCCACCAACTCCAAACCAACGAACTCTTTTACAGAGCTCCCATAGGTGTGATACAACTCTCTAAAACAAAATTCAAAACACTGATAACCGCATTAGCGAATAAATAACTCGTCCTGCTTGCTGCCTTCTGACACTTTCAGCTCCCGCCGCTGCCTTCGCCATCCTCTCCTAGAGAACCAAGCAACGACATCATTCAAGCCTCTCCATCTACGCCTCCAGTACTTCGGTACCACATATCCCAAAGTGGTTGGGCCACTTGCCTTGATTCCTCCTCTTCTCCTCCTTCCCATCCTTTTCCAGTTATTTCCACCCTTCCTTATCCTTCTTCCTTCCCATCTCACGACAGCTCTCGTCGTCTTCGTCGATTCGATTCGATTCCCCTAGCCCTGTATGGCTGACCTGTACTTATCCAGCAGCTCCTGTCTCCCACACTTCCTGATGTCATTTCCACCACCACTAAGACAGATAATTGGCTTGTTCCCATTACCTGACATAATATTGTCCAACCTGCTGACTATGTCACCAACACCAGCTCCTGGGAGGCACACCCTCTTTCTGACCTTCATATGTCTGTTACTAAAAGTACGGTCCATATATCTTACCTGAGAATCTCCTACAATTAGAATATTCTTGCCTTGATTAGCACGGGAGTCAGTGGTACCTTTAACCTCACTAACCACTGAAGTACACTCATCTTGGACAACAGAGAATCGATTTCCTACCTTCACATCTTCTCTATTAACCTTCCTTATCTTCATTCTTCCTGAATTGTGAACCACTTGCCACTTAAAGTGGCTGCAACTCTTTAGATCACTGCTGGTATCCTTTTCCTCACCAGCTCCAACCATCTCAGACTCACTTCCAAACTCACCTAGGCGAAGCTTTAGCCTCCTATTTTTCCCCTGAAGAAGTAGAACCTCCTTCTTCAACACTTTAACCTGAGATTCCAAAGCACTACAGCAGGCCATGGTGCTCAGTAACACCCCATGCTAATTCCCAGACAGCTTCGGACAGTGACCACACATGACTTCTGACAGCAGCATACTGCATATTCCTGTGTATCCTTTGATTTTATTTAGTTGGCTCCATTGCAGATTTCCTTTTCTAAATCTCTTCACTATCTGCTGTTCCTGGGCCAAGTGGTCTGTTATTTTCCGTTCTTGGCTTTCCCAGGGCACTGTTGTGGTCTGTTAGGGCCTCTATGTATTACTTAGCTGTTTCATTGTCTACAGTCCCCTCGATTGTTCTAGATGTGATTCTCTTTTTTTTCTCAGGCTCCATGATGGTCTGACAGGGCCTCTGCTTACAGTTTCACTCCTTTGTTCCCTATGGTCCCCATGTTGGTGACTGAGGCAGAAGTTTCTGATGTCATGCCTAAATTGTTCTTTAGTTCTTTAGGCTATTTCAGATTTTTCAGTTCCTCTTCTAATCTCTTTATCTTAGCATCTGCTACTGTGACTTGCATCTCGCACTTCCTGCTCTCTGCAGCTATCCTCTCCTCCATTTTCATTCTAAGCTCTTTTAGCTTCCTTCCCCACTCATGTTCCCTTTTTATGAGCTCTGCTACCCAATCTTCCTTCCCAGAATCATCCTCCAGTCCCCTGGTTTTCTGTCCTTCTCTCTGGCAACTCATCTTTATTTTTTTTGTTGCTACAGAATGAAAAACTTATGAATTTCTGTGTGGTTGTTTTGTCATGTGTTTGTCTGTGTGTGGGGGGAGCGGGGAGAGTGAGAAGAGGAAGCTGGAGACAGTGGCGAAATGAGAGAGAAATGGAGAGGGGGAAAGAGAGGGGAATATTGGGAGAGAGAGGATGAAGGATAAGCAAAGGAGGAGAGAGAATGGGAGAGGGGAAAAGGGAGAGGAGAGGGGCGAAGGAGGGTGAGAAAAAATAGGAGAGGGGGTAAGAGAGAGGTGGGGGGTGAATGAGGGTGATAAAAAATGATAGACGGGGAAAGGGAGAGGAGGGGGGCGAAGGAGGGTGAGAGAAAGAGGGACGATCAGGGAGGGAGTAGGACAGAGGTGGGGGAGAGTGTGGGGGAGATTGTGGGGGGAGAGAGTGGGTCTGTATATGTGGGAATGTGTAGGTGTGAACGTGTGTGTAGGTGTGAACGTTCGTGTAGGTGTGAATGTGTGTGTGTGTGTGTGTGTGTGTGTGTGTGTGTGTGTGTGTGTGTGTGTGTGTGTGTGTGTGTGTGTGTGTGTGTGTGTGTGTGTGTGTGTGTGTGTGTGTGTGTATGTGTGTACTCACCTAGTTGTACTCACCTAGTTGTACTCACCTAGTTGAGGTTGCAGGGGTCGAGTCCGAGCTCCTGGCCCCGCCTCTTCACTGGTCGCTACTAGGTTACTCTCCCTGAACCGTGAGCTTTATCATACCTCTGCTTAAAGCTATGTATGGATCCGTGAGCTTTATCATACCTCTGCTTAAGGCTATGTATGGATCCTGCTTCCACTACATCGCTTCCCAAACTATTCCACTTACTGACTACTCTGTGGCTGAAGAAATACTTCCTAACATCCCTGTGATTCATCTGTGTCTTCAACTTCCAACTGTGTCCCCTTGTCACTGTGTCCAATCACTGGAACATCCTGTCTTTGTCCACCTTGTCAATTCCTCTCAGTATTTTGTATGTCGTTATCATGTCCCCCCTATCTCTCCTGTCCTCCAGTGTCGTCAGGTTGATTTCCCTTAACCTCTCCTCGTAGGACATACCTATTAGCTCTGGGACTAGTCTTGTTGCAAACCTTTGCACTTTCTCTAGTTTCTTTATGTGCTTGGCTAGGTGTGGGTTCCAAACTGGTGCCGCATACTCCAATATGGGCCTAAAGTACACGGTGTACAGGGTCCTGAACGATTCCTTATTAAGATGTCGGAATGCTGTTCTGAGGCTTGCTAGGCGCCCATATGCTGCAGCCGTTATTTGGTTGATGTGCTCTTCAGGAGATGTGCCTGGTGTTATACTCACCCCAAGATCTTTTTCCTTGAGTGAGGTTTGTAGTCTCTGGCCCCCTAGATTGTACTCCGTCTGTGGTCTTCTTTACCCATCCCCAATCTTCATGATTTTGCACTTGGTGGGAGTGAACTCCAGGAGCCAATTGCTGGACCAGGTCTGCAGCCTGTCCAGATCCCTTTGTAGTTCTGCCTGGTCTTCGATCGAGTGAATTCTTCTCATCAACTTCACGTCATCTGCAAACAGGGACACCTCAGAGTCTATTCCTTCCGTCATGTCGTTCACGAGTACCAGAAACAGCACTGGTCCTAGGACTGACCCCTGTGGGATCCCGCTGGTCACAGGTGCCCACTCTGACACCTCGCCACGCACCATGACTCGCTGCTGTCTTCCTGACAAGTATTCCTTGATCCATTGTAGTGCCTTCCCTGTTATCCCTGCTTGGTCCTCCAGTTTTTGCACCAATCTCTTGTGTGGAACTGTGTCAAACACCTTCTTGCAGTCCAAGAATATGCAATCCACCCACCCCTCTCTCTCTTGTCTTACTGCTGTCACCATGTGTGTGTGTGTGTGTGTGTGTGTGTGTGTGTGTGTGTGTGTATGTGTACTCACGTAATTGTGATTGCAGAAGTCGATTCACAGCCCCTGGCACTGCCTCTTCACTGGTTGGTTCTTACTAGGTCCACTCTCTACCTGCTCCACGAGCTTTGTTATACCCCTTCTTCAAGTTGTGTATAGATCCTGCCTGCACTACATCACTCTTGAGACTGTTCCACTTCCTGACAAATCTATGGCTGAAGAAACACTTTCTCTAATTTCTTCATGTGCTTAGCCTGGAGTGGATTCCAAACTGGTGCTTCATACTCCAATATGGGCCTGACGTACACTGTGTACAGTGTCTTGAACGATTCCTTACTAAGGTGTCGAGAAACTATTCTTAGGTTTGCCAGGCACCCATTTGCTGCAGCAGTTGTTTGGTTGATGTGCACCTCACCTAGAGTTTACCTGGAGAGAGTTCCGGGGGTCAACGCCCCCGCGGCCCGGTCTGTGACCAGGCCTCCTTAGGTCAGTGTCCCAGGATGCGACCCACACCAGTCGACTAACACCCAGGTACCCATTTTACTGATGGGGAACATAGACAACAGGTGGAAAGAAACACGTCCAATGTTTCAACTCTGGCTGGGAATCGAACCCAGGCCCTCGCCGTGTGAAGCGAGAGCGTTAACCACCAGGCCACCAGAGCCCCCTCAGGAGATATGCTTAGTATGATTCTCACCCCACGAGCCTCTTCATTGAGGTAGGTTTTGCAGTCTTTTGGCCCCCTAGCCTGTATGCTGTCTGCATTCTTCCTGACTTTGCATTAGGTGGGCTTAGACTCGAAATGTTGGACCAGGCTTGCAGCCTGTCCAGATACCTTTGTAGTCCTGCCTGATCCTCATCCAGTTGAATTCTTCTCATTAGCTTCACACCATCTGCAAACATGGACACTTCTGAATCTATTATTTCCGTCATGTCATTCACATATACCAAAAATAGCACCAGTTCTAGGACTGACCCTTGTGGAACTCGGCTTGTCACAGGCGCCCACTCTTACACGTCAACACCTACCATGACTCGTTATTGCCTCTCTTTCAGGTATTATCTTATCCATTGAGGCGCCTTTCCTGTTATACCTTCCTGATACTGTAGCTTTTGCACTAATCTCTTGCGTGGAACTGTTTTGAAAGCCCTCTTTCAGTCCAAAAAAAAACGTAATCTACACATCGAGCTGTCTTGTCTTACTTCCGTCACCTTGTTGCAAAACTCCAGTAAGTTTGTGACACGGTTTCTTTTCCTGAAGCTGTGCTGGTTATCGTTGACAGCTCATTCCTATCTAGGTGCTGCACCACTCTTCTCTTGATAATCTTTTCCATGACTTTGTATACTATGCATGTCTGTGACACTGGTCTGTAATTTAATGCTAATTGTCTGTCTCCTGTCTTAAAAACTGGGACTACATTTGCTGTCTTTCATACTTCAGGTAGTCGCCCTTTCTGTATAGATGCGTTTAGGGTTGGTGTTAGTGGCACACACAGTACCTCCGCTCATGACCCACAGAGAGAGGTTCTCCAGTGCCACTACCTTTGAGGTATCTAGTTCACTTAGCAGCCTCTTGAAGCACCTCTTCCTCGGTTGTATGTATTGTGTCCAGCACTTGTTGGTGTACCCCACCATTCTGGCTGATTGGAGTCCTTTCTGTCTCCATTGAAAATACTTCCTTAAATCTCATGTTGAGCTCTTCACATACTTCTTAGTCATTTCTTGTGAACTCCCCTCCTTCCTTCCTCAACCTGATTACCTGGTCCTTGACTGTTATTTTCCTCTGGTTGTGGCTATACAACAGTTCTGGGTCAGACTTGACTCTTAGTGCTATGTCATTTTTCATCTTTCCACTGGGCCATCTTCTTTATCTGTGCATATTCATTTCTGGCTCTTCGACTAATCTCCATATTATCCTGGGTCCTTTGTCTTCTATATTTTTCCATTCTCTAATCCACTTAGTTTTTGCCACTTTACCCCTTTGGGTAAACCAAAGGTTCATTCTGGTCTTTCCATTATTTCCGTTGCCCTTCCTACTCTTCCAGCTTCATTTTCACTTGTAACTCTACTGCCTATTTGAAGCTCAGGACCATGTGATCACTAGCTCCGAGGGGCCCTTCATACGTGATGTTCTCAGTATCTGAACTACTCAAGGTGAATATGAGGTCCAGTCTTGCTTGTTCATCCTCAGTTCTCTCTCTCTGGTAGTGTCCCTAACATGTTGGTGCATGAGGTTTTCCAGTTCCATATCCATCATCTTAGCCCTACACGTTTCTGGTCCCCCATCTGGCTCCAGGTTTTCCCAGTCAATTTCCTTGTGACTGTGTGTGTCTGAGTGTGTGTGTCTGAGTGTGTGTGTCTGAGTGTGTGTGTCTGAGTGTGTGTGTCTGAGCATGTGAGAGAGTATGTGTCTCATCTCCTTTGACCTCCCAGGTTGTGACCTCCCAGATTATGACCTCCCAGGCTGTGTGACCTTCTAGACTGTGTGACTCCCATACTGTGTGGCTCATAGGTTGTGTGATCTCCCAGGCTGTGTGACTCCCCAGGCTGTGTAACCATCCAGGCTATTTCACCTCCCAGGCTGTGTGACCTTCCAGAATGTGACTCACAGGTTGTGTACACTCCCAGATTGTGACCTCTCAGGTTGTGACCACTCATGTGACCTCCCAAGTTGCGACCACTCATGTTGTGTAACTCTCAGGTTGTGACCACCCAGGTTTTGACCACTCAGGTGATTGTGACTTCCAAGGTTGTAACCTCCAAGGTTGTATTTTCTCCCAGGCTGTCACCTCCCAGGTTGTGACCTCCCAGGTTGTGTAACTGAGAGGTTGTGATCACCCAGGTTTTGACCACTCATGTTGTGTGACCTCAGAAGTTGTAATCTCCCAGGTTGTGACCATTCA